>NW_025763582.1:600000-787498 GCF_020736505.1 Alternaria rosae
CATCCATTTGGAGAGATCTATGGAGAATTTATGGTGCCAATATGCATGAGCCCCTAACTTCCTGTGCCATTCATCGTAGATATGTAGAAGGTATTCGATATGTCGTGGACTATGCGAATTGCTTGGTTCGATGACGAATGTGTTGTTGGCGTAAAAGGACAACCCCGCTTCGAGGTAGGTAGTTCCACACGCGAGAAACAGATTTTTGTGCATTTTAAATCCTGGGCCAAAACGGAAGTGTCTCACTAGAGAGACATCTTCAGGTTCGATTACGATCGGCTTCGAGTATTCGACGAGATATCCAAAAATCCGGTTTCGAATCTCAGCGGGTAGCTTGACGAAAGAGTGTCTGCTTGGTTCTATCGGCTTTGAGTCGCCTGTGGTTATAGGTGAGGGGATAATATATTGAGGCATGTTAACTTCTCGTCAGGATCGAGCAATCAGCCCGTTAGGTGGAGTAGACGAATTGATTGGTTGAAAGTTCTTCTGTGAGCAAGAGTACTGCTGAGACCCAATCGCCCCTCAGTATATACGAGGTAGAGGCTAGAAGTTCCCATACGGTTGTTCGCAATGCTGTAGCCTTGGTCTGGAGAGTAGATTGAAACTTTAGAATCGCTGTTTCTATAAAGCTAGAGAGGGGCGAATGTTGCGAGCTTCAGTTCTTTGCCTTCGCTTTCCGCAGTGAACTCCGCCATCGGGTCGCAATGGTAACGTGTTGATGCAGTCTTCTGACCATCATTGGGAACGTCAGCCCAACAAATCAAGCCCCCAGAACCATCCTTCTTAACCGACACGGCACGCACCGCATCGCTCTTCTCCCTAAGCCCCAACTGTCCGTCAAGCAGTGCATTAACGACACTCACAATCTTCTTAGCGCATTGTCTCTCAGAATTCCCGATCCAATACTCCGCCCTCTCTTCCTCTACACCCGTATCATCCACATTAACAAGCCTAATCTCAAATTGAGGACCGCGACTCCACGCCACACGCAGCAACACCGTAATTTCGACAACATACATCCTAGGATCAAAATTTCTAGTCCTTCCATCTACATGTGTACAGAGAAATACACTATCTGGGAAAGTGAAAGTATCAAGAACAATACTTCTCACGAGCCCAGCTCTCGAACCCACAGTATCAAAGAACTTGACCACCGCGCTGACGAAACACGGGCGCGCGAAAGTAGCAAATTTACTTGTTTAGTTAAGCAAGAACGTGTTGGTGGAGTAGAACATGGACGACGCTTCCGCATTGATCTGTCGACATGTCAAGAAGAAGGCAGTGGGTATCGTAGTGTTGAATGCATATGGTACCACGGGCTTGGGTGTGTTGCTTAAAGGGTCTTGTTAGAAGTATAGGCAGATTGAAGAGGGGCGGTGACAGATGTGGTGGTAGATTTTATTGCGGAGTTCGGCGGGAAGGGCGAGGAAGGACGGGACATTGGGTACAGCCGGATTAGATCGTTCGCTGCTATGAGACATGGTAGTAACGGAAAAAATATAGATATGCGTATAGAGCAAGATAGAGGTTGCATGGAGGAGGTTTGAAAGTGGAGAGCAGTACATGCCTGTATGTCTAACGCTCATTGCTCGAGCGTCGCGTACACTCATCGTTATGACATGTACTGGATTCAGTGTCATAAATTGTTTTGTACTCACCAACTGGTCTTCCTTTGGAGTTAGGTCGTTCCTTAAATCTCAGAGGTTACTTTTGTATTATTGAAGCATGTCTCATCCCAAGCACGATTTAACACAACCTCTGTCAGATTCTCTATGGTTATCTGAATAGGGCCTACCATAGAAGAGTAGTATGTAGTATTCGAATTGCGTGCGAATGCCCATGTTTATATGTTGCAGCACGATGCAGAGTAACCGATGACGAGTGTGCAGTCATCGATGCGGAGTCATAGATTGCGGGGCCGAAGAGTCATTCAAATTAATGACATAACGTAAAAACGAAGGTTTTGGTGTGCTCATGGAGTTCTTGAGTTTTCAAAGGTGGATACGGCATCAGCAAATCGTGACGTATTTTGTTGGAGTTGGGGCACGCACAATTGCGGAAACGTCGTGAGCCTCAGCGTGTTAGCGAGAGCAACAGGACTGTCCCTAGGTCTGATGAAGACAACTGACGGTGTTCAAAAATGTCTCAGCAAATTTCGTACGCATCACAGTGTGAATCGTTGCTGTTGCTGACTGGTTCTACCATGAGTGGTGCAAGCGCCCACCGTGATCTCGTCCACGATAATATGCCCCAGAAATTTCACCCGACCCTTTTGAATCGCGTCTTCCATGTCTGCATAAGCTAAATTTCACAAGCCGTCACATTCACCCAAAGACTTCGCTACCGTCTAGTCTTCACCTCGTTCTTCAATCTCGCGCGGACAGGCTCCTTCGTCACATATACAATAGACGCGAGTATAGCGGAGTCTGACATACTTTAGCAGAGTTCTGCTATCAGCAAAGTTCTAAACTCACGCGTTGAACACGCTAGAACGCAAGCTGCAACTCGCCGAGCGCGACGGGCAAGGCGAAATGGAATTTGTCCATGGTGGGGTTTGATTTGGGAAGACCCGAATTCCAAATGTTCAAGGTAGGTTTGAGTTCGACTGGTGTTTCCATCGGTTGAGAGGCAAGTGGTTGAGGCGGCGACAGTAGTCGTACCTGAAGAGAGGCGGTCCTCCTTGTACCCCCATGGAGAACACTAGGCACCAAGGCCGGGCGCGACGAGATCTGGCCGTGCTCCGTGAAACTGCTCAGGAACTGACGATCGTTGACTGCGCTGGCAGTGGTTAAGTGTGTATAGAAGGCAGAAGAGTGAATGCAGCACTGGCTTCATGATCCGTCCAAGGCGCGATATTAGCGTACCTGTTGTTCATCTTGAGCACAATGCAACGAACCTACCACTTCGATCGAAGAGGTGCGTTCCATCAAAACCACATAAATTTACTCTGGCGAGTAGCCAAAGGCATGCCGTGATGGGTGATCTTGTAGCGTAGTGCGGTGGACGAAGAGATCGTGCTGTAGATGATAGATGCGAAGTCACTGTTGTGGAGTCATAGCACCATGGTCGAAGAGTGGCACCGACGCAATGACGCATGTTACAGGGATAGCGCACCCCATATTGCGATAGCCGCGAGAATCTGCAAGTATCGTGATCGAATTTGAGAGTATACTCCATCTTGTTGTTCACGTTTTCACCGGCAACGGCAGTCCGCGTTGTGACGTAGAAGGTGCGAATATCATAGGTCTTCCTGAGGAATCTTCGCAAATGCTTAAACTGATCGAAGTCGTTGCGCGCGCTGTTTGTCGTCAAGGCTAACTCGAAGCTGTTGTCCCTGAAGAGTACTTCATCGCGCCATCGGCGGTAAAGTTCCCGGTTGACATGAATGAGACCACAATTGATCTTCTTATCGTTGTCTAGGTTAACTCGATGGCCTTCACCAGGGTGCACGACCATGTCGAGGATACGATCGAGTAGGGGGTAGGGGAAGTCTAGCAGATTCAGCGGCTTCTCTCGCTCGCCCATTTCCAATCGATTTCCGCCATCCTTGGCGATAAAATTAGAAACGAAATATTTGTCGGCACCGATTTGTCCACGTATGAAAGACGCGTCTGAAAATACGGGGTTAGTGGTGCCCCAATTGACTATACCTCCCGAACCGTTTCGGTACAGGGCTACTTCACACAGCAGCCGGCCGTATGTTCTCAGTCGTAGCCGACCACCTAGAATCGAGCGAATCACAGCGCTCATACCTGGGGCGTTGCAAGCCAGACCTGGGGTACTTCCAATTGGTAAATTCTTGTTGTGGGTAAAGGAGAAGTCGATATCCCGTCCTATACCCCAGATGGTGCGCAGGACAGGAGTAATCTTGAATAGTGCAAGCCGACTGTCATCAGCAACATTCTAGATATGCGACCCTAGCGCACTACCTTTGTAAAAGCTTGCGTTCTGAAGATCTGCGAGGTCAAGCACAATTTTCTTTAGCCAGCACGCTTGTGTACCAAGACGTGCGAAGAGAGCGCCAGGCAATTCGATGGGAACGCGATGTAAGGCTGCGGTACTTGGAGAACAGTAGCTGTTGCATCCCATAGAAAAGGTATTACCATGGTTGAATGGTACGGGGTAGGTACTGCTACGGTCGAGTCCTATAGCGAAAGTATTGCCAGAGTAAGAGGCAGAAACTGCTTCACGATGCCCTGTTCGACACGATGCAAAGAAAGCTACAGGAATCCGTACGCCGGAGTCGAGACGCATTTGCAGCCGACCAATTGGATCCAAACGACATGCCTCGTGATATATACAGATTGGGACATAAAACTCGAATAAGTAGCCGTATATCTGATTGCGAAGTTCGGCTGGCAGATCAAGGATCGAAACCTTGTCCAAGTTTGCGCGCTTCGAGTCGCCGCAAGCGAGAAGGGGAAGGAGGTGTTGATCGTCCATCGAGATAGTAGAGGCAGGGTCGGTTGAAATTACTGGTGGTTGAACGAAAGGTGATTGAACCGACGACAATACTTATACTCAGAAGTAAGCGAGGCCTAAAGTACCCCCAGAAGTCTCCCAGGCACCGGCACCCCCAAGGAAACGCGATGAAGGCCACACTCTCCAGAGTGAATACTCTACCCCTCCTGTTCACAGTCCATACCCCCTCAACCACCTCAACTCCCTAGCCTGATGTTCCAACGCCCTCCTCATCTCCACCCCATACTGTCTCTCCCTCATCTTCTCCCCTCCCTCCTCACCGCTACCAACCCCCTGCCCATCACCCTGCCTCTCCAGTGCATCTTCAAAAACATCCCTCGCCATCGGCGGTTCCTTACCAAAGCCCAAAAGACCCAACTTGCCATCGCCCGTCCATAGAACAAGGTTATTTAGACCGAGGGCTTCTGTGGATGAAGAAGAAGAAGAAGAAGGTGTGTAAGGTGTGAGGAGGGAGGGGTTTGTCGTGGGTAGGATCTTCTGTACGATGTCGCCCCATCCTGCTTCCGAGTCTGGTGTTGCGTTTACGAGGTTGCTGTGGTGGTGGTGTTGAGTCGTAGCCGACGTGTTCGCACTCGTGGAGCCGTCCTTTGACCGTTGAAAGTCGTTGATGTTGAATTGGCGGACTGGCGTCGAGCCGTCTCGCTCAACCCACTTCAGATTCCCATCGCCCTCTGAGAAAACGAGTCGTGTACCCTGCGGCGCCACAGCCAATAACTTCGAACTACTCGCTGTTTGTCGATTCTGGTAGTACGCTTTTTGGTTCCGTGTCGTACGGCTATCGCTCGAGTTGATAGAGCGGGAAAGTTCGTTGGATAGGCCGTACAACTCCAGCGAGCCTTTGCCTTTGTATTCACCAGCTGCGATCAACGTGTATCCCGAGGTGGACTTCGCGTCACGCAATAGCCCTGGACTGCTATACGGTCTGCCCAGCCTCAGGTCTTGCGGTACGAAAGGATGCGGTATAGCTGTGATACAAGACAGCCTCGCACCAGAGTGCACAGTACCGCGTAGTCTCGGGAAAGACCTCCGATCAAAGTTCAACATGCTGGTGAACCTTCCCGCAACCCAGATATCGCCATTGCCATCCCAATCGCGCGTTGTAGGTAAATGGAGTATGGACAGCGCACCGGGTTGGGAGAGCGAGACATGGCCGTCGAAGTCACCGGTATCGAGGCGCGAGAAGTCGCTGTCTGTTGGGCCGCCGATGAGCTCGCAGCGTACAGAGGAAGGCGGTGCGGGAGGCTTTCGCGAGTCGTGGAGGTGCAGCGTCCAGTTTGTGCCGACTGTGAGGGGGGTGCGGTGGTGCGCCTCCGAAAGCGCGGTGATGGGGAAGGGATAGGGCGTCCGTGAGACGACTTGAAGGGTGTTGAGATCGACTTCGTTAAGGGCGTTCTTGACGGCGAAGAAGCCTTTGTGGAGTTTGCTGTCGATGCTCACGCATTCGACGGCACCTGTCTCTGTCATTATGGCTTGGCTTTGTGTGAGGCGCGTGTCGTAGTCGAGATCGGAACCTCTGCCTGGCAGCAGCCCAATGTCGCTCTTCGCTATCATCTTGCCCTGTCGGTCGCTGCTGGCCGAGGCGTCCCAGATGCTGATGCTGCCATCGTCGAGGGGAGCGATGAGCTTGTCTGCTAAGCCATTGTCGTCGAATAGGATACCTGCACCGGTAGCCTCCCTCCTTACGGCACCCTCGTCTCTCTCCTCAGTCCCAGCGTCCTGGAACCAGCTGATCTTCTGCTCGGCGTGGCGTTGTATGAAGTCCTGGTACCAATTCACCTTCTCATCAGGATAGCTAGGATCCCAATTCGCAATCAGGGCCTGTCTCCGCTTCTCCTGATTGCGCTCCTGCTGTGACTCGGCACTCGGTGCGCTCTCATCGTGTACAGAGGTATCGAAGGTGTTGGCAAGAGTATCGGCGGCGCGTATCAGCTCGGCGAGGCGGGGGTCGATGTCGGTGGTGATTTCGAGGCGGCGGCGACGGCGCTCAGCGGCCGAGTGGGTGAAGCATAGCGATTTCCAGAGGTTGTTGTCGCGCGAGAGGTTGAGGAAGCGGCGCGACACGTGTTGGAGGGCGACGAGCTCCGAGGGTTCGAGGTCTAGGCCGTGGTGTCAGCATTTCACTCAGCGCACTCTCATCGTGGACAGAGATAGTGGAAGGAGGTATCGAAGGCGTTGGAGAGAAAGTCTGCAAAGAGATGACCTCCACTACCGCCCCTCCGCCTCCCCCACCCACCCGGGGATGCGCGTGATGAGCACGGGTACTTACAAGAGATGATGTGGAGGATCAGCTCGTCGGGGAGATGTATCATGATTCTTGAACAAGGCTAGATACTAGACGAATGAATAGAATGATATAGACAGGTGCTGTAATCTGTATGTCGGGAACAATGGCGGATGCGACACACTTATCTTGACACCTTGAGTATCTTCGAGCCCCCGTAGCTCGGGGTTAAGGGCTGACGACATGCCGCCGAGCCATGACTCGTTGCCCTTTCCCCACACACCGCCTTTCCTCATTCGCACTTTGTCTTTTCGGTGAGCTTGATATGTGTAAGTGTAGTGGGCGTAAATTCATCGCGTAATCATCATGATCATTAACACGGGTGGTGTTATCGACATAAGCACACCACGAATCACTCAAGTCATACGCAGAAAGATATCCTCATTTATAAGGAAATCCGAAAACCTCCACACAGTCACATGAATCTCACGTTTCAAGATTAGAATACTTTCATCATTGCTTTATGAGCCTTTCGGCTCAAGAATCCGACTCATTACATACGAATTCGTGTATGGTATCTTCCGTATGTTCCAAAATAAGAGGCCAAAGAAAAGAGCCGAAATACCCAAACCCATTCCTTTGTGTATACTCCCAGAACGCCCCCAACCAATACCCATGCACTACCGATGATGCATCTGCTTCTCCAAATCCTCAGGCGGCGTCACAACGCTCGGCAACTCCGCGACGGGTTGCGGTGGCCTATACGCCTGGTACGGCTGACCCTTCTCATTCAGCACCGGATTCACACTCGTATCAGCCAGCTCGGTAGCCTCTGGATGTGTGAAAACTGCTTGATTGTGGGCAGGCGAGTATTGCGGTGGAACGGTGTCCCATGTAGTACGGTTTGGATCGCCGTTTCCGCCTCCAATACCCACAGCATCAGGCCCATACGGCGCGCCCTGACCTGGTTGAAACCCGTTTCCAGAAGGCAGTTCGGAGACGCGGTTGGAGCGCCCCGCGCCAATTGGGTTCCCATCGATTTCTGCGGTCGCGGGCCGCGAGTTGCGGTAGGTTTCTTTCTTGCTCTTGTTGAGTTTGGCTGCGCCGACGAGGGGGCTGTCGCCTTCGACTTCGGAGGGGTCTTTGTAGGGGTTGGCTTTTTGCTGGCGGCGCTTGCGGAGGAGCCAGAAGATTATGCCGAGGAGGGCGAGGGCGAGGGGGATGCCGACTGCGCAACCGATGATGAGGCCGAGGTTGGATTTTGAGCCGCTGGAGGAGGAAGAGTTTCCGTCGTTGGAGTTGCTGGAGCCGGCGGTTGGGGTGGGTGTGATGAGGATGGTGTTTTGGATTGTGACGACGCCGCCGCCGGCACTTGTGGAGAGGCTTTGGAAAACAGAACTGAAGGGCGTTCCTGTGGTCGAGGCGTCGTCGGCTGTAGCAGTTGCAGAACCTGAGTTGGGGGCGTCGGTAGGGGGAGAACCTGAAGATCCTCCCACTGACGTCTTCGATGGTCCGTTTCCACCTCCACCTCCGCTCGTCGCCAGGCCAGTGATAGTCGCAATGTTGGGAGCAGTCGAGGCTTGATTCTGGCCAATGGTCGCATACGCGTTTCCGTCTTGTAGTGCAAAGAAGGGTCGTGGTGATGGTGATTCCTTGCAGCAGTTCACGTTCTGGGCGTCGGCGTTGCAGCACCACTGGTTGTCATGGTCGGAGCACTGGGTTATCGACTCGCCGCCGCCAACTGTCATACCTAGTATACCTTAGCAGCGTTCAGCTGAATCACTCAATGGTCTTACCGTATGTGCACATGTTAGAAGCACAGGCGTCTGATTTCCAGTCCTTGTCTGTACAGCTGTATCGGCCGTACAGGTTGTCGGCGGGATAGTGACAGAGGCCATTGTCAAGACATTCCCATTTATCCGGACAACAAGCAGAACCTTTTTCTGATGAACAAGGCTTCTCTGTGTCCGGAGCCTTGTTGCCATTGGGATAGTCTGTCCAGTCAGTCGCTGTGTATTATAACATCAGGTCCATCTTACAGCATTGCTGAGCAGTAGCGTGTGTCGCAAGAGCAGCGACAGCAGCGGCGCGCAACCACATAAGCGTAGGCATAATGCGCGTTCACCAGATGGGTCCCTTGCTCGGTGAAAAGGCAGTACCTGAAAATCTCGATCGATCCTTGTAGTCGGTGTCGAGATCGTAACTCCAGCGACGTCGATAGTGGAGAAGGTGAAGTGAGAGCGAAGCGAGCAGGAGTTCCGAAAAGATAGAGAGAGAAAGCAAGCAGGTGCCAGCCGACAAAGTCAAAGCAGCAAGACAAGGGAAAGACACTGCACGATGATCGCACGCCGTTTGCACGCCGCCATTCAGCCCCAGTCTGCCCATCCTGGATATACACCGAACGAAGCACCCACCCAAGCAAACTTTACCCCATGCGTCCAATTACACACCGTCTCCACAACGCATACGCCCCCTCGGTTGCTCGCAGTCCGTTCGTTTAGTTACCGAGAGGCTGGCGGGTCACGGTGAGGTCATCGGGAAATGCCAGTCCATGTTCCTTGCACTAGGCCCGAGCGGGCGCTCGTATCGTGCGAAAGGTTGCGATCAGAGGTGGTACCAGGGCGTCGATCCATGCAACGACCTTTGTGGCTGAGGCATCTTGAAACTAACGCGTGCTACGCGAAGGTCCTTTGATGTGAAGCTCGGAATGCAGACGCACTCTAAAGCTGTTGGAGGCCGCAGAGTAAATACCTACTATTACTATTGCTGCGCTGGATTGACCTGCCGCCGATACGATACGAGCGATCGACGCCCCCGTTGCGATGGTCGCGGGCGAGCACGAAAGCATGATTCGAGAGAGAAAACCGGCTTCCCCGGCCTTGTGCACTACAACTGGCAGCTGTCTCTCACCATCCATGCGGATAACCGTCTCTTATATTAGGTGCGTGTCGTAGGTTGTATGCGCTTTGTACCAATTGCCATGTCTCGCTTCAGAGCGAGCCCATGTTGCCGCATGTTGAACCACCCGTCGACCTTTCACTCCGCGGCTCCTATTCCACGCATCCCGCGTCTTTCGCCTCTATGACAGCGAAGGCGCTGGGATCGCCTGCGTCGGTAATGACCGCTTCGTATTACGGCGGAAAGAGGGAAGATGGTGTCTGAGCTATGCTGATGACGTGCCTGGTGGTCTGTTGCACGGAGAAAAGTCGATGTTGCAAACGAAAGTAGCTTGGGTGGTTCTAAATGTGGTATGCCCGCCAAAAAGGCCTCTCAGCCTTGCGACACCGTCTACAGACGGCGTCTTGCCCTGCGTCAGGACTGCGACTTCATGCTCACCCTTTTTCTGATAGCTTCACGCGACTTCGTATCTGCGGCAATGCAGTGGATGTTTGCATCGGAATATTCGGCGCTCCACTGTTACTTTATTTGCGGTATGCAGGTGTTGTCGATCTACCGGGCCTCACGCGGTCATCTTCCTGGGGATTGTACAGTGTTGCGAGTAAACATTTTGTGTAACCACGGGGTGTTAGTACGGCGCACAACATTGCACGAGGCAGTGCATTCATTTGACATGTTACACGACAGCTCATCAATCGATTGTCAAACGTCAGAAGGCCTTCTTTGAAGGAAGGAAGGTATGGTAGGCCCAACCTCGGCACAACCTTACCTTCCATCGGTCCTTCGTGTTCTTTAGACGAGTCCTTAGGGCTGCAACATTCGGCGCGCGACTCCACCAAGACCTTTGCCTCCCGTATTCGGTCAGTCTATGAATTAGTCCTTGTCGACCATGCTACGCTAGGCAATCCATAGCCGGGTTGTGGTCGGCATTACACTAGATTATTAGGAACGGGACCTGCAAAAGTTCCACCAGTTGCGAGCATCGTTGACTTTCAAGATACATACCATAGTCCTCATCGTATCATCTGCCAATACCTACCCATTGGAATCTGGGAGCTTGATGAAGAGAAGAACAACCACCGACAACATTTACTACCCAATGACGGAATGCCGCACTCACCATCTCGTCCTTCACCTACCATTGCCACCGTAACCCTCCCACGACTCTCTGTACGCCTTCCTCCTATCTCTCATCTTCCACTCGAAAGTCCACGGCCTAGATAACGGAGCTGCAACTACCCGCATGTCCTAGTCCATAGGAGTGGTGGTCCAGTCAACTGAGGTAAAAGAAGAACGATACTGTAAAGAACTGTGAAGCCGTCAGCCCAAGCTCATCATGGTGCGGTGATAGCATCACCAGCAACTACACCGTACACCTACATTCACGTCACAGGCGGATCAACATCACATCACACACCACACCATCATCTCCAACTTCAAGCCCAACAGTATTGTAGGTTTTCATCTCATTCATGATGCCTATCAAACATGCAGGATGCAGGTCTCGAGAAAAGCTAGCCTTACTTTCCAGCAAGCACTCGCTATCCCGGACCCTCCTTGCAAGCCAGCAGTATTACGTGCCGACTATCCCACCCTTCCCTCCTAAATCATGATATCATATCGAAAGAAATCGCCAGTCGTACTCCATCCCGTCATCCGTTGTTGAAGCAGCAACGAAGCGTTTAGTGGGCTTGACGTCCGCCCTGAGACTCGTTGGTGACGCCGATGCGCTCGGAGTTCTGTTTAACACATGTATTAGCAATCGCGCTCTTCATTACGTTTGCGAGATAAAAGATCTGGCTTAGGAACAGGACACAACATACCTCAGAGCTCTGCACACTACCCTCCTGTAGGATCTTCTTAAAGATGTCATCCTCTTTGGCATCCTTGCCAAACTCGTTCTCAAGCTGCTGCTTGCTAGCGGTGTTGAGCACGCCCTGCTTGCCGTGTTCAGGAACGAGCACTTTCCATCCAGCAACAACGTCGACCATGGGAATCGTGCTATCAGCCTTCCATTTCTGGAGCTGCTCTACCGAGTCGACGAAGATGCAGAATTGGTCGCCGGAGCTGCCCTTGTAGAAGACTTGGGTTTGGGGGGAGTTGCCGCGGGCCATCGTTACTTTGTCGTTCACTTTGGTTTGTGGGGATGGGTATTGAGTCGTAGAAGCTCGTATGAGTAGTTTGAGTAGTTTAAGTGTAAAGTAGAGTGTGCAGTATTCAATGTGCTTGTAGTGTGGGAGAATGGAGGGGAAGCTTTAGAGGGGCTATTTAGAGCTACGTGACTGGAGCTTTGACCGGGTGGGTGGCTACGTCATCGCCAAGGAGGTATTGCGCACTCTCTCACCACGAGGGACCTGGTAAAGTACATGGCGCACGCCTTGTTTTGCATTTTGCATTGCGGCTCTCTATGCTGAAACAAGCTGGCAGGGATGCACGTCGGACTTGCGTGCCGGCTGTGTTCTGCTTCATCCCGCCATGCTATGAGGCTGAGAAAACGCAATGTAGACAACACCAGTATCGAGGAACCTGAACTCGGAGTGAATAACAAACACGCATCTCACTCAAGTAAATTCATGACATGTAGTCATGATTCAATCACTACTATCCAAATATATGTGTCCTTTCCGCAACGCCGCCCCTCCATCATGCGATCGCGTGCCCAGGTACAGCACGTGTCCGTGTCCAAGAGCCCGCTAGCCAGATGACGTCATGCCGTGATTCCCGATCACCAGACTTTCAACCAGCCCACCATTAACGTGGCTGCCCAGATCGTGAGAGGCGGGTGTACCTTGCAGTAACCTCTGCTGGTCGCATGGTTAATCATTATTCGTTACATTGGCCTTCGTCATTGCCATCGTCCCAGTCGTAGTATTCATATCTCGTACTTGCTGTTGGGTGTGGTCGTTACGTCGTGAAGGGAAGTATGTATTTGCAATGCGTCCCGTTGCAGTTTTGTGGACGCCCAATGCGTATCCAGCGTGGTACGTAATGTTGGTCCAACGGGGTATGTGTGTTGGATCACCGGAAGAAATTAAAGATCCTACTTTTACTCTTGGAGAACTTGTTCGAGGTCGAGTGGTTTGAAGATACAGACCGGGATTCGGGGGTAGGCTCTTCTTGCCGTCGCTGTTTCCTGTTTTCTATGTTTTTGGTTATCTCAGCGCAAGGAGGTGATGCGCGTACGGTGGTTGCTGTTGATGCGTGAGAGACGGTTCTCTCGGCGACGCGAGCGCGTGATTCTGATCTTGGAAGACTGATCAGATGCGTAGAGAGACGTCGAACCTTTTTTGGCTTGCTCTGTAGAGGCTTCTCTGTTGGGCGCTCTACGCCTATCGCTCGATTGGCAAGATGTCGGCGTCTACTCGAAGGTCGCGTGTCCTCTACCTCAAAGTCCTCAGGTAGGAACGCGGCGGGTGCGGAATGGAAGTCGACAAGTGCCGGGGTCGGCCTTCGATCAATCGTTGATTGAGCTCGCAGGTTCCCGTTCGACATCTTATGAACGCGGCTTCCGAAAGAGTCTTCTGACTGCGTGTTGCTCGTGTTGGAAAGACTGGGCGAGCGACGCGAGAAATTGCTTGCTATGCTTGCTATGCTTAGCTTTCGCATAACTGAGTTTGCTGAAGCTCTGATTTGGTTCTCCATCCTCCGATTTGACATGCCCGGAAAGGGCAACATGTCTTTTGTCCATACATCTTCCAATGTACTCTCGAGGCGTACGCGCTCAGCTCGCCGCGGGGCAAGTATAGGGATGTGGTTTGGGGAGAGGTGCGATTGCGATCGGGTTACTATACTTGGCGAAAACGTCGGAGGTGTATCGGGCAGCTTTTGCGCCTGTGTATTCTTGATGATGACTTGACTCGTGTTGGTCTTCGCGCCTAGAGTCGCCGCTCGATGAACTGACATGCGTCGTACTATAGTATTCGCATGACCGAAAACAGGCCCGAGAGACTTGAGGCCTAGCGATAGGGATGTGTACATGTCCTGCATGGTGGACTGGCCTTCGACGAAATCGTGTGTCTCATAAACAATACGCTCGTGAAGCTGCTTTTTCCAAACCTCCTCTTCGTGAGAAGTGCAGGCGCTGAAGATGAGTTCGTGTAAGCGATGGCCGTGTTCGAAAACGAATTTCCATGTATGTGGAGCTGTACGACATTGTATGCCGCGGCCGTTATCGGATTCCTCGATGCTGGCGTTGGCCAGCCCAATCGAAGCGACAACGGTATATGGCGTATGGAACCGGCTTGCCGTTGCAAGTACAAGACATGATTTGTACAGAACACAAACCATGTACGCGCCTTTGATACGATCGGGTGTTTGATATGTCACATGTAGAGCGCCACATAAGAGAACATGCCCAAGAAGACGAAAGACAAGAGCTCGAGACGTCTTCTGCTCTGAAAACGCTAGTCGGTCTTGTAGCTGCCATGTAATCTCAATGAGTCGCCGGGTTTGAGGGTCGTCTTTTGCCTTGTTGACTTCGCGGATAGTCTCTTGCAGCCGAAAAAGAGCTTTCTCCAGTTCGGCATGCGCTTCTGGATCGTCGTAGACGGGAGTGTGGCGGCATAGGTCGTCGAACAGTAGAGGGTACTTGCATACCCTCTGAATCGGCTTGATCAAGAGATCAGGAAAGCTGAGCGCCTTCTTATTACCTGCTTCTCGGTTGTTCTCCGATGCGACCACCTTCTGCAGCGCTTCGACACCGCGCTCGTATTCTTGCCAGCCATGCAGTCCTTTGCACATTGTGGTGAGATCCTGTGACATGGTCGTCCAATGGGCGCCGTACTCCTCGTATGTGAAGAAACGTTTCATCTGGTTATGTTAGCTAGTTATATAGAAGAGTCGCGTATAGCTTACGTGTTTGTTGAATATCCTAGCAATGTTCCCTGCCGTCTGCGTGTCCGTTACTAGGCCTCGCGGTCTGCGGTCTGGCGATCGTCCAATCTCCAAAGAATGCCTCAGCCTCCTAGCAGTCTTGTTCTCGGCGAAGCGCCCCGGCACAATGTCGGCACTATGGAAGCGGATATGTTTGGCTTTTGTCACGGGATATGTCTCTTGATACGCGCTTCTGGTGAAGTCTGCCTGAGGTACAACCTGATGAAGTTCGGCGAGCAAGTCTTCGTGGAGCTGTAGAATCTGGGAGATATTCTGTTGTATGGATGATCGTGTCTGGCCCGATAAAGTAGGAAGGGCAGTAAGGATCATGAAATAGTCCTGCCCAGATTAGCATGGTAATATAACCTGGTAGGAGGTCACATACATTAATCAAGACCTTGAGGTCCGCGATATAGCTCTCTTCCGAGGATATCAGTTCCTCAACGACCTTGCGACGCTGTAGTGATCGAAGCCAAGCGCTCTCATCAAGCACAGGCCCAAGTGTACCACGATGGCTCTCGAGTGATCTGCGCGCTTCTGAGTAATTGCAACTTCTGTTACCCAAGCGAACCTTCCCTTGCACTCCAGCTTCTGAGTGCGGTGCAATACTCGCGCTGCCGATGGTCATTGAAGCCGACTTCAATGCTGTCACATAGCCCATTGACGATGTCATAGACTCGGACGTCCTGCGTACTGACTCAGAAAGTCTTCCCAGCGGTCGAGACAGGACAGACATGCCATCGGTGGTGTCGAAGGATAGCCGTGGTATTTCAGGGTCATTATCCTTCCACCTCTGTGCATGTCGACGCCTCAAGGTACTCATCCACCGCCGAAAGGGTTGCAAAGATACAGAAATAGCTGCAGGCACTTCTTCGTAATCTTTGCGCGGCTCGTTTCCGTCATGATCGATGAAGCGACCTCCTGGCAATGGCACATGTATGGCTTCGTATAGATTGAACAGGTGGGTTTCTTCGAAGTCGTTGTTGTCAATATCCTTGTCATCAGTTGAGCTGTCGCTGTCAGAGTAGGGCTCCGCTATTTGCTGCGACTTGTGATATCCTCTCGCATGCGGCCGAGGCGGGACTATAAGTCTCGAGAAGGATGGCGGTGGCCGATCAGGCCCACAGTTTCGCTTGCGTGGCTCTTCGATAACATGTCTGGTACTGAATGGGAAGCCGGCTTTCTCAGGCACGAGATCGAGGAGCGACTGAGAGGTAAGTCGTGGTGTGTTCTCGTTGCTCCGAGACCAGTCGCCTGCTCTAGTCGCCCCAAGGGAATACAACGAGCACGCGGAAGCATTGCGAGCAGTAATGTCGCCCAGTGGTGCCAATAGTGTGTCTTTCTGAGGGGAGCAGGAGTTGAGGTATGGATTGTCGCTGAAGGAACGCTTGAGTGGGCTCTGAGGCCGGAGCGACAACACATATGCCATGTCCGTGGTCGTATGGTCGACACTGGATATGACGAGTACGAAGGCTTTCAGCGCATGAGATAAATACTACTGCATCCAACGACGATGGCTTAAGGAGAGACGAGTGAGCTGCAGAGCGATGAGGAAGTCGGATGAGGCATTTTGGATATGACTACTGGGTAGGACGGGAGGAAAGGGCAGAGGCGCAAAATCCTCAAGAACGTAATAGCGGCATCTAGAGGGAAAGGGTCCAGACAGCGCGTAGTAAAGCGCAGTCTACACAGGCTACCGGGAGCCATGGACAGAGTTTCGTTAGGGGCGAGTGGTGAGCCATCGACGAGGAGCAGCTAACATGGCGGCCGCGTTGCTCTCACCATATTCTGGTAGTCGCGACTCACTATGACGGCAGGAGCGGCGGAGACGCAGAACAAATATGTCTGTAGCCGAGCTGAGCCATCGCAAGATTGATGATACTAAGCCACTGGAGCATTCTCCTCATTTGGCACGCAGGAGGTCACGCGCGTGTCTTGGGGATACTGAAGTTTGGTAGAGAAGTGAGGGAGGAAAAAGGAAGGCGACCGTCCTGGCGGTTTTGCCCCGCTCGAGCTCAAGCTCCCACCCCCACATCCAAACTCCAGCTGTAGTAGGCATTCACGCACTCAACTCTGCCCGGCGGCGACAAACATCTGCACACCATGGATGATATACATGCGCCAACGGTCTCGTCAGGGCCCACGTCCGCAGGCTACTCCAATGGCATACCAAAAGAGCAGCTGACGCTCCAGGAGCTCATGGCCGAGAAGGACCGAGTAGAGACAGAGTTGAAGGCATTAGGGCAGGTGCTGGATTCGGTACGCAAATCAGGGCTATGGGTGGGATAAGCAGTTGACGTCTGGTTGCAGCATGGCGTCCGTATGAGCACCGGCCTGACCACCTTTGACGGCTTCCCACGCAGTGATATCGATGTCCCCCAGAGTAAGGAGCCTGCGTCATCGAGGTCGCTCATGGCCGCTCAGGATCGTCGCTGACCGGTCGCAGTCCGAACAACGCGCGCGCGCATCATACGGCTGAAGAACGACTACAAGGAGCTCATGTCGCGCATTGAGAAGGGCCTCCACGAGCACCACGCACGTCTGGCAGCGCAGGCGAGCGACGCGACGACCGCCAACGGCGCACAGGCAGGGCTGAGCGCACCGCCCGCCGCTCTTGAAGCGCCCTTCGCGAAGGTCAACAGCGTCGTGGCAGACAGCCCGGCAGCCACGGCCGGCCTGCAAGTGGGCGACACCATAACCAAGTTCGGCTGGGTGGACTGGACAAACCACGAGAGGCTGTCGCGCGTGGCCGAGGCCGTGTCGCAGAACGAAGGGGTACGTCGCACCACGCTGCACAGAATGCTATCTCCAGTCGGGCGTGCAGCAGGCTGACAACTGCAGATTCCCATTACCGTCAAGGCGCTGCGACCCAACCCATCGGGCGGCCCGGCAGAGATAGTTGAGATGCAACTCACACCGCGGAGGAATTGGGGTGGAAGGGGACTGTTGGGCTGTCACTTGCTGCCCATGTAGCGTGTATTATAAATCACCCAGTTGAAGTCGACAAAGATACGTCGAGGTTGGATGGGTGGCAGGCAAGGCTGGCGGCAGCGCGCGTGGCGCACTCGGTTTGGCTAACAAGCATAGCATGATACCCGGCGTTGTTTGCTTTGGGATGAAACAGATCAAGGACTCTGCTAGTAAATCACAATCTATGACTACAAAAGGGTGCAAGGCAAACCCGGGGCTTGTTGAGACAAAGAAGCCTATAGCTGCCTAACGCTGCCTCTGCCTCTGCCTCTGCCTGCCTGTGAGGTCAAAATTGCGGAAGGCGCCAAGAGATTTACACCGCCCGGGGCGCCAACACTTCAGCACAACAAAACCTCTTCTTGCCCACTTCACGCCCGCTACTTTCCCCACTCTTTATCACCCGTGAGTCTGCACCACCGTCTTTTGCTCAATAACTCTGTGCGACCCCGACTAACATCTTTTCGACAACAGTCTCTGCCCACTACCCCCCTCACACACCACATCACCCCGCCACAACACCCGACACCATGGCCGAGACTGCCGCAAGCTCAGTCCCTACCTTCAAGCTCGTGCTTGTCGGTGACGGTGGTACCGGAAAGGTATGACGCCCCTCTGGATGCGTTTCGCGATAGCAGCCCGTCTATTGAGACGGCCGCGCGACTGCGAGAGACTGCGATGCAGGATTGCTAACAGCCCCACCACAGACCACCTTCGTCAAGCGCCATTTGACCGGAGAGTTCGAGAAGAAGTACATTGCGACGCTCGGAGTAGAGGTCCACCCTCTCGGCTTCACCACAGTACGTTAATCGACCCTTTGCCGCCCGCGATACGCCTGCTAACGAGACGACAGAACCTCGGCCAGATCCAGTTCGACGTCTGGGACACCGCTGGTCAGGAGAAGTTTGGTGGTCTCCGCGATGGATACTACATCAACGGACAGTGCGGTATCATCATGTTCGACGTCACCTCGCGTATCACATACAAGAACGTCCCCAACTGGCACCGTACGTGCGCCCACAACCCCCCGATACACATTCGCTAACAACTCCAGGTGACTTGGTCCGTGTCTGCGAGAACATTCCCATCGTCCTCACCGGTAACAAGGTCGACGTCAAGGAGCGCAAGGTCAAGGCAAAGTCCATCACCTTCCACCGAAAGAAGAACCTCCAGTACTACGACATCTCTGCCAAGTCCAACTACAACTTCGAGAAGCCCTTCCTCTGGCTCGCCCGGAAACTCGTCGGCAACCAGTCTCTTGACTTTGTCGCCGCCCCCGCTCTGGCGCCTCCCGAGGTCCAGGTCGACCAGGCCGTTCTCGACCAGTACCGACAGGAGATGGAGAACGCCGCCCAGATGCCTCTGCCCGATGAGGACGACGCCGATTTGTAGATACGGTCATGAGCTTGCTCTAGGCCACGGCTAGGGCTCTAATGGGTATACGACATGGACGAGATTTAGTGGAATGGGACAACGGATATGCAGCTCGAGAATTGAGGACATTCTTGGCGAAAACGGGGCATGCAGAGGAGGACTGGCGGAACTATCCGACAGGAAGCGCTGGACTAGCCGGCGCTTCGACGAATGAACAACTAGACTGTTCCTGATCAATTCAGAATGATCTCAATGATGTTGCGAATGTGATGAAGAAGTCTTAGATGAAGATGAAGATGTGCGACTAAAAAAGCTTTTCGATTCTACTATTAACACGCCCAAGGGCGTTGCGACTACTACTACTACAACAGCAAGTTCGTATCTTCATTAATCAAGCTCTTTCCAGACTCCGCTTGCTCGGACTTTTTCAATGGAATGCGCCACCAAGCGCCCAGACGCAAGATAAGAAACGACGCGTGATGTCGGTATGTTCATTATACAGAACAACGAGGGTCGCGTAATAGCGAGCCCAGAGCGCGTAGACGACCGAGATGTTGACAAGTAAAAGGCTCGCTCGCTGTAGTTGATAAACGATCGTTTGTGAAGGCGCGACAGAGAACATTGAGACGTGAAAGATGATGAGCGCGCAAATAAACAGGACGAAGCGAGATACAACGAAAGCGAGAAGGCGGGGACGCCGTCTACGATTTTAGCATGCTGCGATGATGTTAGCCCAAGTCCACACACAGCAAGAAGAAGAAGATAGGAATACTCACGGAGCAATCAACTGCGCATACTGCTGCTGCGGCACAGCTCTCCCCTCTTCAATAACTCCCCTGATAACATCGTCCTGCTGCAAATTACTCCACAGATGTATTGACATCGCCTTCTTACTATTAAACAGCGTGTGCGCCACGCCCCGCACCTGTCCGAGGACCACATTCGCAATCGGCCACGTATTGCTATATTGCTGCAGCGTACCCACGTCGAGGCGGATAGACTGCTTGATGATGTCGTCTTGGCCGTCAGGGACGAGGAAGGACCAGTATGATAGGTGTACGACGGACGCCATGACGACGACGCAGGTGAAGAAGGGGGTGTGGTAGAGGAGGGGGCCTGGCAGCCGGATGAGGGAGGAGATGTTTTCAGCGGAGGTGAGACATTTCGCGGTGTGGATTTCGCGGGTTTGTGTCGGTAACAAAACCTGTCCGGGCTGCACACATATGTTCACGCCTTCCACCCTTCCGAAGCCAAGGTTGCTGCGGGGTCGGTGCAGCATAATCGTGCTACCGGCGTTTACCATGTGTGCCTGGAACAGCACTTCGTCGACGTGCCCGTCGTTGGATACGATGTCGGTTTTGGAGGCGGGGAGATGCAGGCGCCAGTTACATAGATATTGGTCTACGACGTCGACGGCGTGGTATTCGAAGGTGGAGTCTAGACGCGCGCATTCGAAGACTTTTCCTAGGATGCGGATTGCGTCGATGAGGTAGGTGAAGGAGGAGAAGGTTGCGAAGTGGGGGAGGAAGGCAGAGTCGTCGTAGTCGGAGAGGGTCGAGGGATATGGTATTTGCTGTGGAGGTTGTTAGTCTTGCGCTCTGGAATGGAGTATCGGCGTGTGGTAGTAGGAGTATGGCGTGTAGTTGGGATATCTTATGCATGACATGCATAAGATCGATCTCATCATGTGTGACATGCAGTCAGATGATCTCATCTGGGGTAGGAGCGGCACGGGTTCGCACTAAGAAGGGAATCATGCCAAGCCGATTTGACACATGTCAGATCTGATGTCAGGGGAGTGGGTACTTACGCCTGAAAAGTACTCGACGTTCTCACATGGCAGTGGGACGTCGGTTACGACGTCTTTCAGTCGGAATTGCACACCGGGGTTGACTGCTGTCATCATGCCGTTGGCCGTAAACATGGACCACCACGTTCTCCGCCAGCTTTCTTCCAGCTGGGGGTCGTTTTCTCCGTGCATCAGCGCAAATTCCATACGGTTGAGGCCGATTTCCAGTGTCAGGTTTTGGGCTATGGTGAAGATTTGGGCGGCGCGTGGAACCTCGTTGTGGGCATGAAGGCCGATGGCGAAGAGGAGAAGGGCTTGGACCGACCACGCATCTCTTGCGTAGTTGTTGCTGTCTATCTGGCGATCTAACGCTTCCTTGTACATGGCCGTAGGTACCGACGGTATGTAGCTGGATCCGATGAATTGCACGGCATATTCCAAGAGTGGGGCATGTCGTTCCTTGAAGAGTTCTAGCAACCTCGGCTCCGGGAGACAGAAGGGATGTGAATTGTAGAAAAAGTGGTAGAAGGCCTGAACGGCCGTCTCGGGTCCCAAGTGACCAAACCGGTTCAGACGCGCGGATCCATTTAGGTTGAGTTGAGCAACTGGTGGGGCTACAGGTCGGACGCCAAGACCGTGAGTTGGGCTGAGCTGGTTCATACCAGCATCGCCGTTGTACGAGTACTCAGGCGACGAGATGTGGCCATTGTTGGCTTGGACTTCAGGTGCAGATAAACCTAATCACGTTAGATGTTGTGACGATGCCGTCGTTGCGATATTACCCACCATTTGGGGTCGTGGACGCGCCGGTCTCTTCCTTGGTTTTCCGCTTGCCCTTCCAGCCTCTTCGCGACTTGATGTAGGTGCATTCCACGTCGTCGGTCCTACATCGGGAACATCGCACACCACCGTCGCATTTCAAATGTCTACTGCGGCATGGGACGCACGCGACAGCGACCGAGGCTCTGGTTTGGTCGTTATTTGACTGCTTCTGGCTGGTCTTCTGGCCGCTTCCTTTGCTGCCGCCGCTGTCCGACTGGGGCGTTTGCGCCGGAGGCGTGCTTCCATTGATGCTGCTCTGGGTGGTGATACTCTGTGTCGGCGACAGATGGAGCCCTAACGAGGGCGACAATGGCGATGTGGAGTCCGGTGAGAAGTTCTGGTGGCCGCCCCAGTAAGTGGGATCTACGCCAGCCGAGATGTTCGAAGGAGCGCCGTTCATGTGTTGCCCAGGCATCGCCATGGCAGAGGGAGGCATCGCAACAGAACCGTCTACGCGCAGGCGATTAAGAATCCACGGTATCCAGGTCGGCGCGGGCTTTGCGACTGTGCGTAGGTAGAGACGTTGAGGTTGCAACGGGTGCGGGCTGCTAGTACTGTTGACCCGGCACGTGACGCCCGTCTACTCGGCCTAGCGCTGAAATCGCCAAAAGCTTCCGAAGCCTCCTTCCATCTTCACCCAATCGGCCGTCTCCGCCGAACTCAAGACGCCAACCGCAAGACGCAAGGAGAGCCTCAGCCTCTTTGTCGGCCCCTCTGTGATCGCCGCCCCAGTCAGCTCAGGACAACATGTTCTGTGCAACTACATCGTACCGTCGACATGGGCGGACTGCCCCGTCGCCCTTTGACGCACCGTTGGATCCTGCCGTCGCCTGTACTTCGCTTGTGCCGCTTGAACGCAAGCCGGCCGGGACTGAAACGCACTGCTGGCGAATCGGATCCAACGAGCTGTCTCCACGGCACTGCCGTTGTCCATTACTGGGCCGTTTGCGCGCATTCCCGTGACCGTCGTATCGCTAGCTTTGATTCCGCCTTCGCTTTGCCATTTTATCGTGGGGTTAGTGGTTCTGCGCACGTTCGGCGGAAAGGGTTGAGTGTAGCGACCCAGCTGAAGTAGTCGCCTCGCCACATGATCTTACACGTTCCATTGGACTGTGTTAGTCAAGGAAATGCTACCGCGGCTGCGACGTAACAGCACAGTGCGCCTCTAAGATTTCGGCTCGATGCAACCTGGCCTTGGCTCTCTATGCTGCTACAGCCTTATCTGATACCAGCGATGAACCCACCCACACCACGCCAAAAAGCAATCCAACATTCGTCTCGATTGGCCAAACTTGGGCTGTCTAGGCGCTGAACGCATACGAAAGGAGGCGGACCTGCGCATTGCCTCCAAGCCTCGTCGACTCTCCACTAGGTCTCGCTCATTTCCGTGATCTGGCTACGACGTCTTGCACAATCAGCCATGCAGCAACTTTCAAATCATTCAATGGGAAATTGGGTATTAGACTCGGCGCCTATAGTCTATCTTGCTGTACTCACAAGAGAAGAAATGCCGCTGATGCTAGAATATGCAGGGAAAGGATGATGAAGGAAACCGTGCAGGGCCACTCAGCACGCCCCTTGTCTACGTCTCTATACACCTAGCCTTAGTGAAGTTCCATACGTCCCCGGAACAGTCATTCAGGGACCTCTCAGCCTTCCACTGCAGCTCGGTTTCTGCTCGTCGCACCTCGGCCACACAGAAGCCAACATCTCCAGCCCTGCGGCCGACTTCCCTGACGGGGATCTTCCGTTGAGATGCCTCCTCCAAGCTCTGGAGAACTTCGCGGACCGTATGTCCACGGCCCGTACCTGGGTTGATGTCAGTACACAGACCTTAATGTGGGACGTTCTCTTTCAAGGCCACCACTCACCAAGGTTGTACGTGCGAAATGGTGCTATGGTGCGACCAGCCGCCGAAGCTGCCAAAGCCGCAATATGGCCACGAGCCAAATCGACTACATGGATAAAGTCCCGCACTGCCGTCCCGTCTGGGGTGTTCCAATCGGTGCCGAAGATGTCCAGCACTGGCTTTGTCCCTGTCAGGACTGTTGCAATGACTGGAATTAGGTTGCTCGGTTTCTGTCGAGGATCTTCACCGAGAATACCAGACTCATGGCAACCGACCTACAGTTGTTAGACATACCTCAAATGCTTCCTGAAAATCGAATGTACATACCGGATTGAAGTACCGAAGGGCGGTTATCGACCATGTGGGGTCGGAAAGCGCCAGGTCTGCCAGAATGGACTCGCACATGAACTTGGATCGACCATAAGGTGATGTGAGGCCCAGGACGCCCGGCAAAACTCGGCGTTCTGCCCCATCGCTATCTACGAACGACTCGGGATGATGCACGCACAGCTCTTCGCGCAGAGGTAGCCCACAGTTAGCCCCCTCGCCGTAGACTGTTGCAGAGGAGGAGAACACAAAGTTCTTGATTCCAAACTCCTCCAGCAAACCCAGAAAGTCAACCAGCCCGCAGACGTTGTTGCTGTAATATCTCAAGGGCGTCCGGATGCTCTCTTCAACCGACTTGTACGCTGCGAAATGGATGACACCTGATATCCTGGACAGTCTCTCAACGACCGGTTCTTGCGCGTCGTCCATATCCATGTCGATACCAGAGTCTGTCCTTTGTAAAGTCGAGTATGGGAATCGTGTTGGCATAGGCACTGGCTTGCTTATGATCGAATACGATGAATAGCTGGCCAGTACAGTCTTCATCTGCGCACTTCTGTAATCCAGTTGGCGAAAGTGCAATGCTGGCATTCGTCGCCCATGCGCCGTGCAGAAGTCGATCGCAAGACTTCGCACTCTGCTCAGGACGCTTTCGTATGAGTTGCTCAAGTCGTCGATGACCAGCACGTTGTAGCCTTCTTTGAGCAACTCCAATACTGTATGGGAGCCGATGTATCCCAGACCACCGACGACCATGATGAAGCTGGACGTGAACCCATCGATGTTAAGAGGATCTGCTACTACATCGTCGTCGAATAGCACCGATCGTTGTGTTCCCGGTGTATTGATTACTTCCGGAGTTACGGAGGGCGATAGCGAGTATGTCGAAGAGGATGATGACATTTTGCGCAACTATGCTTGGCGCATGAACGAGTGTATCGAAGAAGAGCGAACGCGTTGATTGTTACGGCGCTACCTTTCTCGATACGTCCGAAATTCTTTATACGCGCCACAGCGTTCAACAACAGCCTCAAATCACGATCAATTAGGCAGAAGACATCGAAGTCAGACTTTTCCTGCGCCGTCAATATTGTTTACATGGCTTGGCATGATGCGGCCTCTTCATCCCGACTCATCAGTTTCGGAGTCTCCTCAGGTCTAGCACCCTCAGAATATACTCTCGCATCGCTAACGATCCCTGTCCAATTTGCATGGCCAAGTGCGCAAGACCTACCCGTGTGGTTGCATTGCCGCGTCCTCTAATCTCTCAAAATACCATCGCCTGGGCCGCAAGAGATTCAACGTGGGCATACGACGAGGCTTCGTTCGATGACCCGGTTCCGGTACTCATCAATGCTTTCTTGGTGCCCGAACACACCATTAAAATATCCATTACACACTTTCGTTTGTCAGTATCTGTAAGCTGTGTTTCTCAGGTCTTACTCTCCATCGCCTCATCTCCGTTTGGACAAGTCTCTCGTCACCGGCTCGTAGCCAGCCGCGCTCAAAGCAGAGTCATGGACGGGCCAAGCTCCGTAATTGTTCCGCTATACGTCTACCCCTCAGCAGGCGCATGGGATCCGTTTCACGATGTGTACGATACGGTGCCTCTACTATTGTTGCTACTCGTTATAGCGGGACTAACGATGTGTACTACTTCCAGAGCATCGTCGTTCCCTCGCATACACTTTACGGTTGTGATCAATGTGCATAACGGGCCTGGAGAGGGTGCACTACCGAACGCAGAATATACCGCAGCCATCGAGGCGCTCAACTCGCTCAGCAATGTACGCACTATCGGTTATGTGGCAACCACGTGGTGTACCAGGGACTTGAGTTCTGTACTGGATGATATCGCCGCCTTTTCATTTTGGGGAGAATATGATCCTTCACTGGCTTTGAGTGGTGTCTTTGTCGATGAGACGCCTACACAATACTCTACAGACTATGCAGTGTATCTCGATAGCATCACTCAAGCAGTTCAAGACAGCGCCGGACTAAAGGACAGCTTCATTGGTAAGCTCAGCCCGCCTTTCTATGTATCGATAGAGGACCGTTACGGCAGTCGGCTTTCGAGACCCCTGTTGTGTTGCCGTTCACTTTACCGTACCCTCTTGAATGGGTCTCTTTCTCTTGCAGGCGTCAAGAAACTCCATTTCTCAACTCCGGCAGTTGCATGAGCGTAAGGCTGACACTGCACTTTAGTTCACAACCCTGGGGCTCTTCCAGAGCCTGCTTACTTTGATGAGGCACTGTTCAATGCACCGGACTTAACCGTTATTTTCGAGAACTCATTTTCCAATTGGACGGTTGAGGGTGGCGAGCTTTTCAAGGTGACGGATTCATATGATCGCGAAAAGCTTGCACTGCTTGTGCATTCTACACCGGATCTGACAATTCTTGAGATGGCTAGTATGCTATTGCAGTTACTAGCCCTGGGCCGCAGCATCTGGATGACAGCTAGCTCGGATTATACCGATCTCGACGGTGTGCTGCCTGCGTTCATCGAAGGCGTGGCTGCGCTGCTGAGGTGAAGGTCACAGCCATGGAAGTGAGGGTGGTAGGTATCATGTCATCGATCGCTCAATCCACGCAAGCTACACACGTCTTTGACCGTTGTCCTCTCTATGGAGCTTCAACCAGTCCATCGTCTACAAACCCTTATGCGGCAAGCCTCGATCACTTGACTCCGCTGTCTCTAGCCTGGGGCTTGATGACTTTGATCTCTGGAAAGAAGCTGGCATGCAGAAGGAAAGGATCTTCTAGTCACAGCTGGTTTGTGCTACCGTGGCTTTCTCAACAGCGAGTCGGCTAATGCGCCGTGACGAGGCGTACCAAAGGCGGTCCGCCATGTAAGAAGTCCCTCCGTGACACAAGCGGTCCGTCACCCCGTCGGTTGAATCCGAGGAAAGCTTACGAGGAATTAGCCCAACTACACAATGCCGCCTCCAAACAAGCAACGATCATCACGAAACTTGACGTAGAAATTTGGACCACCAAATGTTTACATCCGGTTGGCTCTAATATTACCCCGAGAGCTCCCCTGTTTGCCGCTTTAGGCGGCAGATCTAGCTCACCCAACCCCTGCGCGTTTCCCCGGATCAAACAAACAAGCCTTTCGTCCTGCACTAAAGCTGCATACACACTCTATTTCAACCTTGGCCTTCATTTCGAAATTCAATCTCTGCTGCGTACCGCGTGGGCCCATGTCTACTTGTGCATCTTTCCAAGCGACGCTCCAGGCTTCGATATTGACACTTTCCTTGATGTATGTCATCCTTGGATGAGCACCGAGGCTACTCCGCGAGAGGAGGGATAACAAATACCGGCGGCTCTGCGAAGACATGCAGTGTACGTGCTGCATCAAGAGGTGCAGAGGGCCGAAGTCGTGCCGCCATGACTGCCACCTCGCGGACTGTCGCGCTTCTCCGCATCGCCTTTCTGGCCTTCGCTTATAGAATACTGTGCTAGTTTTTCCTCCCAGGTGGACTTCTCTAGCTGCATTCGAGGGATGCGTTCGTTGCGCTTCCGATCGGTCGGGTCCGAAAGCGAGAAGCCAACTTTCAGATCACACCACAAACAACACAAGGCCGGCGGAACGCAGGATCGCCTCAACCAGAAGAGCTCTTGTATGCATGGCTATTTACAGCCATCCGTTTTGCTAGTTCGCTGAGTTCTCACAGCTAGACGATAAAACACGAGGAGACAGCGCCATTACGCGTGATCAGCCTTGCTAAATGACGACATCAATATGCGGACTCACCTACCTCTATTGGCAAGATTTCTTGTAAACCACGCATGCTTGCTTGTAAGGATGTCGAGAATATACATCCGGTAGACAGCAAAGTCTACTCGCCTCTTGCTAATGTTTCAGTTACACAGAGTGGATCCCAATATATGTGGCAGGACCCGACTACCGAACACGGAAAGTGGAGTTGCGTGATCGCAACCACACAAAGACTTTTCGATACTCTCAAAAGCTCGTATCGCACGCCGATACGGTGGATGTACCGCCTATGTGGCTTGCATCTAGGGAAGGATTTGTGTGACGTACGTTCGGGTTCGCTGGTTGGAGTAGGTCTGCAACGAACCCGAATAACCTCGATGTCGATTCGCGTAACGCATCGAGATCCATGGTCAATCTAATTCGTCGTATCGTATGCGACATGTACATTCGTCCCGACCATACCGTGCATCTGGCCCTCAGCGGCGGTCTTCCCGCAGGCTAGGAACCTGCACACTTACCACTAACGTCGTAGTTCAGATCTAGAGACCAACGCATCATCCTCCATCGAGAACGGTCAACAAGATCGCGCTCTAGAATTAGATGACCACGCCATTCCCCGCCGACCAGTCAGCCTCACCCGGAAACTTGCTCGAATAAGCCAGTTCACCCGTTCGACCAGCAGTCTCACTATACCGACCGCAGGCAAAAGCATAAACAACATCAATATGCCGAGCATACCTACCGCAATCGATATATCCGCCCCAGACTTTCCACCTCACCTGCATCGGATATTGAATCGCATTCAACCGGCCGGTAGCTGCACCTTGGCAAACACGACCCGTACCGATATTAAATCCATACTATGCATACCTTTTGCTTGATGCATCAAACAAGCAAAAGATGGTAACGTCATATTCCACCAGTGAGCTGTTCAGCCTCAGACACACGCCACCGATGTCAGATACCCGGCCGTAGGACACCCTCACTTCGGTAGGAAGAGCCGGTGTAAGCAGGGTTTCTCCAGCTTTTACGACGGCTAAAGCCAAGTCGCA
Source organism: Alternaria rosae (assembly GCF_020736505.1). Taxonomy (NCBI): domain Eukaryota; kingdom Fungi; phylum Ascomycota; class Dothideomycetes; order Pleosporales; family Pleosporaceae; genus Alternaria; species Alternaria rosae. Next base: position 628,381 of record NW_025763582.1, read on the forward strand.
TCACCCGAGGTTCATGCGTGCTGTGTGATATACGGTGTGCAAAAGGGAAGGGTATCGAGGCTGGGGTAGCGGAGATGTGGAAGAATGAAGTTGGGCGTTAGTGTTTTGCTTGCCGGAAATACTGGGAGGCATACCGCTTGGAAGTCTGACTGACTCGTTTGCTGCTGGTATAGTGTTGAATCGCGATTTGGAGATGTTGCTGCAGAAGGAATGCTGTGTCAGCAGACAGCATGAGCCAGGGGGTATAGACCCCGTCGCAGACATTGCAGCTATAGCAGCTACCGCATAATGCGATTCAAGCAGGCTGTACTCAGCGCAGACAACCACGATAACCTGGTTGTGTTGCAAAGCTTGGTACAGCGAAGCACGCTGGTCTAAGAACGATATCAGCCTCCTGAAAGCTTAAGCACAACGTCAAGGTCGGAAGTAGTGAGCAAGCTTCGATGACAACAGAATAATCATAAGCCATCCAACTACGTCCCTCCTATTTCCTACTCTACCCATGATTCCCCAGCCCCTCATCCACATCCGTAACCTCAACCCTCCTATCACAAAACTCAACCCACCCATCCAACTCCATCTTCTTCAGCACCGTACTAAACCCCTCACTCCCATCTCCCTTCCCCGTTCTACCACAATACCTCCCCACAATATCTTCTTTCAATCCTTGCTCCGCCCCCGCTCCATCCGGATACTCGATGTGGAACACGGGTTTCCCCGCTGCAATGAAGGGGGCGAAGGTGGCGCACTCACCGTACTTTGCACATTGCTCGTTCACGCTGAAGTGCACGATGGGGAGAACGGCTGGGATGATATCGCCGGCATTTTTAAGGCCGAGAGTGAGGTTTAGGGGGGTGGTTAAGGCGGAGAGGTAGGAGATGTAGGATATTGAGGAGGATTGGGTGAGGGAGAGGCCGTTGTTGTTTTGCTGGGGAGGTTTGTTAGTCAACATATAATTACACAGCGGCAAATGGCATAGAGGTAGATATACTCACATAACCATCAACATTATCAGGATCAACACCATCACACTCCTTCTCCTTCGCCAAATCTATCCTCTTCTTCATTATCCTCCTCACATTCTCACTACCCAGATCTAACCATTTCTCGCCCGGCCACCCATCTAGATCGCGCCCAAGATCCTCTTTCTTGAACTCCGACGCGTCAGGCCGCCAGTCCTCGTAGCTTCCTGCGCTGAAATAGCAGATCACTTTCTTGCCCATGGAATGTAGTTGGTTTATCGTCTCGGTGGGTGTGTCGAAGAGATCGATGTCGAAGATGCTGACGTTGGGCGTTGTGCTGGTGTCCGACGAGGATAGATCGGGTGGGTGAGAGAGGATGATTTGCCAGGTATCGGATACGGATGGTTTCCATGGTATTGTGGTGTTTGGTGTGGGGAGAGGTGTTAGGGTGGAGGCTGGTGGTGAGGTGTTGTCGTTGTCGTCGTTATCGCGTCCCAGCGTGAGGCCCAAACCTAAACCGAGGCCTAAGGCGAGGATTAGGATGAGGATGCCGACTGCAAGGAGAATCTTGCGCCGGAGAGACCATGGTTGTTGTGCTTTGGGTTTCGCGTACATCGTGCTTTTGTGCGACCGGTTGCTAGGCGGAGAAGATGAGGTTTGCCAACCTGCTGAATTTCCTCCACCGACGCCAAATTATCTATCACAGTCAAAGCACGAGGGTTTCAGTAACCGCAAACGTTCAGAATATACAACAACGGCCAAACCGACATGAAGGCGCTGAACAGCCACACCTGACACTCCTCAAACTCTCCAAAAAAAATCGATAGACTGGAAATATCACGAGGAGACGCGTCGCAAGCGGCGCAGTGACGTGCGCCACCTTGCATATGTAGGTAATATACAGCTGTTGTATGTAAGACGGATAGTAACTGTATCTGGTGTAGCGCACATGCAGTCATATTGCGGGTGAGGCGTGCCGAAGGAATACGCTCCCGGCTGGAAAGGTTGGCAGCTCAACACATTATCGATTGATGGGGGCGAAAGCACTAGTTCAGCTATTCGTAAAAGGCCATGGTACAGTTACACGACTGAGTCGATTTCGGCAGACGATATGACTACGTGGCCGGTGTAGTGAGCTGTTCGAAGCTGAGGTAGCGAAATGCGGCGCAGCTGTCCCTCCAACTCAGTTCTGGTATTCACCCATATTGGAGTTGTGGCTGTGCGATTGTGGGGTTAGCTCAGGGGTCAGAGATGACCGCCTAAACTCCGCAGCCATTCACTGGTCATGTTGGATGCAGGGTAAAAACCACAAAGACAATTTTGACTGAGCTTCAGCTAAAAGATATACATTGAAGATGGCGGTTGCGATAGTGACCGATGCCGTGTTTTCCTAGAGAATGCTTATGTCTACAGTGGGATAGCCTTTGAGAACTTGTATTGCCTGCTGGCGCCGCTCATAGACACCCAAAGCGTAAGCGGATCACTTCCCAACTGCTCTTTCGTCGCACCGGTCGTGCTTGCCACGGCGCCTGGGACAGTGATGGGTATAGTCGTGCCACATTTGTTTCCGCCTGCCGTGTACACGTTGACAGACTCGATGTTGGCGCCATTGGCGGATGTAGTCCAGGTCAAGCTGGGTCGGCATAGGTCGCGAGTTTGGCGGTTAATGAATTGCTGTGCGAGATCATCGTGCTTGAGGGTCTTGAAAGGCCAGGTGGTGCTGCAGTACGTTAGTAGGATGCTCCTCTGGCGAAGCAAGGGTACATACAGGCGCATCATTTCAGCTGAGATAACCTCAATCCATGTCATGAGTAGCGAGTACTGGCCACTCTTGCCGTTCACGGTGGTGGCTGGCACGTCGTTGACGCGCATGTTAGCCTGGTGGAACATGTATCTATACTCCATATTAGTAAGGATCAATGAGAAGGATGGAGCTGCACTTACGGGTCCCAATGTAGGCCGAAGAGATTGCGCATTGCAGTATCTCGAGAGTTGATCATGAGATCTTCAAATGTCCCTTTGCCTGCAGAAGTATCGATCCACTCTTGCAGTGTACAGGCGGGAAGATCGCAATTGTAGTAGATAAGCGTTGCCCAACGCGGCATGACGTTGAGTCCTGCATAACCGTTGTTCTGAACATTGGTGGTCAGTGGCCAGAAACTGTTCTGCTGATTGCGAAGAGGCGGGCGCGTGTTATCTCCTACGACATTGACGATGCCGTTATCCATCCAGCCTTTGATCGCATCTGCGTTGTGTAGACCAGTAATTGCAGGCGGAATGATGCCCTTCCCGCTCCAGCGTTTAGCAGCATCAAGTCCGACCTGCTTGAGCCAAGCTTGGTTGAACGAGATTTCTTTGGAGGCATCTGAGTACGTCGCGTTGGTTAGATCGGCGTGTGAACTGGTTCTGAGTCAGTAGTGCAAAGCATGGAGACATGGGAGACGTACAAAGTATGCGAGATGTGCGCAAAGGCATCGCGTTGTTCTTCATCAGCGAACCAATTTTGTAGTTCGTCGATTTCGGCACATTCAAGGCTCCAGGTATACTGAGAAGGCGTCGCAGGCCAGATGTTGGTACCAGTGCCGGGAGGCTTTTGGAATTCCGGGTTGCCATCCTTCTGATCGGCGTATTCGATTGCGTTTGTTGGGCTACAGACTCTCTCGCCTTGACTCGTGTCCGTGGACGCTTCTATATCGCCGTTACCGTTGTGACCGATTTCTATGAAGAACTCGGATCCTGCAGGCATATTGGCGTTCAGGTTGGCTTGCCATGTGACATGCAACGAGAGGTCATCGGGCTTGGCGCGATAGTTCACGCCCGCCGGTCGGTACATGGGCGTCTCCAAAAACATATCATCCACCTGTGTGCTGAAATAGATCCTTCTGAAGCCGACGAAAAGGCCTCTTGTCACCCATGTGATCCAAGCGTGTTGGAGGATGTTGCTTGAAGGCGCCCAGTCTAGGGCGAATGGCAAAAACCATACCATTTGTTGGCGAGTGCCTATCTGGTTGATGACCGCGGCGGTTCCGCTTGTTGAGAACTTGGCGACCTCCCATGCCATTGACGCGTTCACAATCGTTGCAGGAGAGTGGTATATGTTCGCAATACTCACGTCTACGTTGCTATTGGAATAGTCAGTTCTCTATCAAGTCGCAAAGAGTGTTGAGACTCACGTTTTCAGATTAGCCGCAGAGAATCCGGTGACATTCGTGAATGATACAGGCTCATCGTCCAAGTTACCGCCGTTGCTGGAAACCCCGAAGTCGGCGGTTGGGAAAACATCGAGACGAACCATGCGTACACCAAAGTTAGTCTGGTAAGCATATAGATCATTCCATTGCCGCCTGGTGAGTGCGCTGTAGTACTGGTCTCCATAGTTGTATCCCACTTCGCTCACGGTGACGATGCCACCGTAGTTGCCATGCGTTGCCGAGGAGTTGAGTAAAGGGAGGTTTGTGATTCCATCCTGAGGAACGGTGACGATCTCGTAGGGTATGCCATAACCTTGAAGGCCAAGTGTAGCGCTGTTAATGGCCGAAGTCGAGTCGCGTGCGATGACCAATATCGTACTTGATACTGTGGCGCTTCCCACATACGCGGAGACATGTGGTAGAAAGAGACAGAAGCAGGTGAGTGCGCATGCTCGCAGTAATGATAGAATAGAAGACGCCATCGTCAAACGCGAAGTGAACAACCTGCTAACGAGACTTTTTTTTGAGGAACCTGGACGAGTTAATAAAGAAGTCTCGGCAGATATCATCTCATAGGCCACGGGGAGGACAGTGGTCCAGATGCAGTAAACCATCAATGGACTATCGATTTTCTCCCTTCCTAGCCTCAGCAGTCGGCTTTCTACCTGGCTCTCGACTGGATGCAGAACGTGACGCGGCGAACAACTCGATCAGATGCTTCAAATACTCAGTGCCGTACCTCTACAAGGCCTTGCATACGTAAGATGCCGTTAAAGCCATATGGTCTACCAGGGTCTTGGCAAATGAGTGTACTTGTGAAGCCACCGCGTTATGACTTTTGCCACGGCAGCCCAATGTATTGCGAAGATCTCAGGGCATGGCTCAACTCGTGACTCTGGCCTACCGAGCCACTGGATGTTTCTAGAGCAGACCCAAGGAGCACAGTCGCTACATACTGAAAGAGCGCGGAGGCACCATCCACGGTGCAGGATTGCCATGGGGTTGCAAGAACACGATTGTGTGTAAGGATATTGTGAACGAAGCGCCGGGTGTCGTCTAGCCTGGCTCCACGAAAGCACGCGTATGCCCGCAGCCTGCCCATATTGCGCGAGCAATTACCGCTCCAGACTTCATCCGCGGTAGGTGCATTGCATTGCATTCGCCTCGGAGACAAGACCGACAAAGGTGCCGTGATAGATGAGGCTTGATATTAAATCCTCGTGTGGAGGATGTTAGGCTAAAAGCGGTGCCGGATGAACGTGATTGAAAGAGCGAGGATGCGCGTGCACGGACGTTTACTACCGAACCCCCAGCTTTCAGCCTCGTCACGTCTTCCCTCGTCCACCACTCTTGTCGCGTCATCACGACACCCTCCCACGCTGACATCGCCTCGTCGTTAAGACCTAAATCATGTTTGTTCTAGTCTCAATACAGTAACAGTCCGCTGTTCGGGGTAGATGGCACTAGTCCCCAGATATCGCCAGCGTTCCCTGGCATCGCTCTCGCCTATGCCCGGTCAGAAGGCTTCGCGCTGCAAGTCGCTCACTGATGATTGCCGCTCCAATGCCATTCGCAGCGGCCAAGAGTCGTATTGCAGGATTCTCGAAGGATGGATGTGCTCCGTCACTGCCGCTGGCCCTGCGGCGGTGGATTTCTCACACCGGCTAACCACCCACCGTGTCTGCTAACGCGATCCGCAGATCAACAGCTAACACATGACTGCACAAACATAGGCCATGGTGAAAATCTTAGTATCTGTCAAACTGGCTGTCGGTAGCCGATTAGCTTGCCCGTGAGCAAGTGAGCATTGTTCCACCCTATTCATACTGGCTGTTCCAGTAGGGTATCCTATCCATCTTACTACTACGGTCTCTGCTATGGATCTTGCTACCAGTTCTGTGTGTATTGCCCGCTAACTGGCCTATATCGGCGTATGGTAATACCTGTACTCTTGGGGGTTGGAGCACCACTTGAAGATACCTAGGCATTTGAGCTACACCAAAAGAATTAAGGCAGGAACGATGCCTTCGCCGGATATTCTAGGCGTTCAAGCCTTCGAGACTGGACCATTACTACAGGAGTGGTGGGAATGGACACTTGTTGCTATCATCAGTGCCAGTGGGCTTGTAGGAGTCATTTCTTTCCTTTGGTATTCATACCGTTCCCTACGGACATTATTGAAGGTACGTAAGGATACGTACCATATTTGCTCCTCAGGGCTTATGAACTCCATAGGGTGACGACAACGATCAGAGCCTACCACGATCGGTACAAGAACGAATCCACCTCCTGTCCAACAGTTCGAGCGTCGTCCGCAAAACCCATACCCTCCCCACAAAGCCCTCCACGTTTGGCGTTTACCTAGGCCTCCTCAATAACCCAATAACACAAGAGGAAGCGCAGATACTCTCGCAATGGGATATCTTGGTGTTGGACTATTGCGAGCCTGGAGTCTTGGAAGCTGTTGGCGACGATAGTGTTCCAATGGGGCCTCACATCATCGCACGACTTGATCTAGCCCAGATAATCACTTTCACGACAACGGACAGTGAACTGGACATGTCGCGAGCGGTATATGTTCTGGCGTGGACTATTCAACGTACTTTGCGACAGCCGGACCAGAGAAGATATTTCACAGGTGTCCTTGTCTCTGGCTGGCGAGAGCGTATATCAGTGCCTCTACTCAATGGCTTGACGAAACTCCTCGTTGCCTACGGTCTGGATGTCTACTTGGAAGTAGAGGCTCCAGATTTCCTTGACGGTGTCAGGAAGCTCGATGTCGTATTGTTCGCTGGCTTCGTCGTTCGCAATGGGACAATCAAGTTGAATGGAGAGCGCCGAGACTTCTTCGAAATGGACAAAATGAAGACCACAACCAAGTCTTTTGTTTCCCAAGCCTGTCAAAGACCGTTCGTAACGATGATGTGGGATACAATCGAAGACGATGTCGAACTCTCGCACGCTGTGGTCAGAAGAGCACATATGTGGTGTAACTACCACGGCGCCATCCCATATTTTCCACGTCGACGGGCTCTATCGAACATCGACGAGATAGTTCCTTGTCAAGAGCCCTTGGCTGCTTTCCAGTGGCTCAAGCAACGAAGAGTCATGGAAGTCCACGAGCGATATCGCATGGCGCGAACAGTAAGTCTTCCTGTCCTGGCCATCCATAGTTTTTTGCTAAGTCTCGTTAGCTCGCTCCCGGTTTCTCAAGCATCATCGACGATTACCTCCCTTTACAACACATCTTTCCTCACCTTGCCGATACGCTCGCCGGCCTCGACGCAACCGACTCTGCCAACGACAGCGACGACGATGCGTCGAGCACATGTACCGATACTGTGCACTACCCCGAGATCGATGAGAACGGAGTGATGCTTGCACGAACACCAACATCACCAGTATCTTCTGGCCTGGAATGGACACTGTCAAGGGAGAAGCACAACAGCGACCCACTGTCTTGCTCACCCAATGGGTCGCCATATGGCTCTTTAGGATGCTTTCCGATTGGATTGGACGCGTCAATGACAGACTTTTCGCGTGTCATTGATTCACAACGACGTCTACGGGATCTGAAGCTGCTCAGCCGACTCTCAACCGCACAGCTACATTCTGTCGCCAAGGTTCTTCGTGGCTATTGCCACAGCAGCAGCCACTTCCTAGACTTGCTTCCAACGTCAAGAGATGCCATCTCAAAGCTTGTAGACGCACTAGCCCGTACAAATGACGACGCAGAGGACAACTATCAACTACAAGTATACTCTGCGCTCGACTCTGGATTCCACACGCCGGGCGGTGCTCAGTTTTGGGCTGTCTGGGAAGTAGAGCAGAGGACCCAATCCGTCATCATGTACATCTCCAAGTCGGTTCAGGATCTCAACGCTGTTCTGCTTCATACGCACTTGAGCAGGCTAGGCTTTTCTAGATACCAGTGCTTCTTAGCAGAATATGGCTTGACGGAGTTCATGGCTGGGTCCTTTTCGCCTGAACGACTACCCGAGAGGCTACAGCAAGACCTAGAACTTCTCTCGTCGACTGATTTACTCCTATATCTGCAACACATGCAATATTCGGAGTGGGATGAGGACTGCTCACTGCTCTCATCCATTCGGAAACGTTGCGAAGAGTTACTGATTGATGTGCCCACGTACCATCAGTTCAAGAAGCTCAGCAACGTGGATTACATCAGTGGTACAATCACCGATGAGCAGCTGGTCAACGCGAAGCTCAAATGGTACCGGCTCTCTCATCTACCTACGCTTGACGGACGTGATGCCCTAGAACTGTTCAGGGAAGTCGTGAGGGTGCTCGATGAGATATTATGGTCACGAGATCATGAGAGGCTAGACACAATCACTTCCGCTGTCAACAACATTACCAGCAGGGGGTCCCTAGATTCCGCGGCTGACTTTGTGCTTTTCTGCATCTTCTGTGCGGCAAGGAAAGCAGGGTTTGAGGAAGTATACATCGAGGTGTCGGATCGGAATCCCCTCTTCAACCAATACTCAGATCAAAGCGCAGCTTTCGCAGAGCTGTTCGCGCTCGGATCAAGATGCGAGGCGTACTTTGACATCAAGCCCAGCGACATCGGTATACTACTATCGGAGAAGCATAGGAACTACTACAACCAGGATGAACATCAGCCTCCGATGTGGATCTTTAATGCGCCATCGTTTGCTTCTGCTTACGCTGCAGCTCAGACCGACATTGACCCAGAGCAAAAGCCATCCGTTATGCCTGCATATCGCCGCTTTACGTTCCTCAGTGTCTTTGCGATTCCAGCACTAGTTGACATCATTCTACTATCTACGACTGGCCATGGTCTGTATCTGAGTATGCGTATGGAAGAGGAGCAACGATATTATGCTACACTGGCACTGATGTGCTCATTGCTCCTCTCTGGCGCGATTGGAACCTGGATCTCTATCGGAGGCACCTACTATCTTATCTCGATGGCGTTTTCAGCCGCCAATATGTTCGTACTCACGCGTCTGGTCGGTGGCCTAGCATTTACTCTTGCTGGCTGTCTTCTTGGATTCGTCATCATCTCATCGGTCGTGGGACCAGGGCTTGGAGCGGTGTTTGTCTTCTACCTTTTCGGTCTCACAACGTACCTGACTGTCCTTGCCGTCCTCTCCACATATCAGGTTCCAGGATCCAGTTTCCTCAATGGTCGCAAAGTCATCATCATGGTGGTGCCAACATTAACGGTATCCCCTCTGTTAACTATCTTCATTCCAGACTACGACATATACATCTATCCAGGAGTTCTATACATATTCATCACCTTGCTGATCCTCGGTACTCGGCACGTCGCGACACAATGGGTGACTTGGTATCACAACATCAAGACGCTTAACGATGCCGACATCAAGGACTGGTATGTGCAACGGTCAGCCAAAGAGCAGCATGTCGAGAGCGCTATGCATTCAAAGGGTACGTTCATCAACGATGCTTCGGCTGTACGTGCTAATCGAATATCAACAGATCAAGCAAGCAAAGGGCGTCATACCACATCAAGAGTTCGTGATTCTGACGCTCCTTCTTCAGAAAGATCTATTGACGCCCAGGACTTGTTTCACGGCATGAGCGAGCCAGCAATCTTGGCTCTTTGCCGCACCTCGCTCCACATTGCCGTGTTAAAGGAAAATGGACGCCGGTTCTGGCGGAAGCCTACGCATGATCCCTTTGTTAGACAGCTCGCAGGTTGCTGGGACTCGACACTGTTCTTACTGGACTGGTATGCACGCATCACCGACACCAAACGACCAATTCCGTACAGTTCAACCTGGAATCTCGAAACCCAGGTGGCGCTTGAAAGCATGCAGCAGTCGCAAAAAGGCATTCGGCTTCACAACTCCTTCATCCATTGGAGGACTGCTGGTGACGAGATTTACTGTGGTATACTTTACTTCCTTGTCGCACTCATGGATCGATGGCTCGATCTTGTACGCGGCGGCGACCAACCTGGCGGCCAACTAGTCGGATTGCTACCCTCCATGGATAACGATACACTTCGCCTTTCCGTCGGCTTTGGCCTTGCTTACTACCTAATTGGAGCTGTGCTCCTTGACTACAAAGCTCAGCACCTACACACCATGTCTGAGCAAATGTCCCCAGTCTCGATCCAGGACGCACACGAGATCAACAGGGCCAAATATAACGACCTAAAATTCAGGCGACACCTATACCTCAACACTCTATGCCGATTCATTGGTGTCCATGTGTGGGCCCTGGCGATATGTGCAGCGCTAATCTGGATCTTCAATGGCTCCTCCGTTGGTCTTAGCATATTTATTGCTTATGTTGGCGCCTACACCGGTCTACTCCTCTACCAGTACAACAAGATTTTCTCCGGGCCACATGCACTAATGCCACTCCTGGCAGCAGTCATTCTCGGCTTCGTGACTGGCAACATACTCATCACGGTATTACCAGATTTCATGTACAACAAGATCATTGCACTTGCCGTTTCAACCTGGACGGCAGCTCTTCTCTCGTTTCGGACTGCAAAGCTAGGCATGCCTGATTTGCTCCACGCGCGCACCTGGATGTCGAATCTATTGCCAAAACCCGAGCAGAACAAGGAGCTCAGTGATTCGACCGAGATGTCTAGCTTGAGCTGCGTCGCATCTCGAAATGAAGATCGCTCAACGATCGTCGAAAAATATCGCGCCTACAACGGCACTGGTGGTGATGCGGAGTTCAGTCAAAGTGAGCTTCACGCGTACTGCAGTAAGCTGCGGGCTGCACCCAAAGAGGATAGGTTTCGTGTGCATCCTAATGGTCAGCCCGGTGATCAAATCTGCGCTATTCTACTGTCATGCACCCACGAAAACCTCTCTAGGCTTGCCATGCAAGCATTCCCGACTATGCCCTTTTTAATCCAGCGGATTGTTCTAGCGTGGAAGAAGGAATCCATCAAAGTCTTCATCGTTCCTATGCAGGCTGTGGCTGGGGTTGATTGCGACCTACGGGCAATCTCGCATTATACAGGCGGATGTCTCACACTTTACGTCGCTTCGGATGCGAAGGGATCTGGCTCAAAGCAGATGAATGTAAGCAGCAATAGTGCGATCATCGCCGAGACTTTGGTACACGCTTGTTCAGAGACCATGTTTGGCATGCCGCACTACCAGGCGGAGATTACAGAATCTATACTTGCCTGCCGGGAAAGCGAATGTGGTTTCTACGCCATATCAGAATGCAGCAAGCGGTCCATGCCGGAGCTGATCGTGGGACCGAAAGCCCTAAGCTTTGAAACTGCGCTTCGCAAAGAACTCTTACGAAACTTGTGCCTTGGCTTCGACTGCGAAAGCCAATGGGATGATCTTCCTCTCGAGATTCGTCGTCTTTTCCTCCGACGATGTGTTGGCGTCCGCGCACCCTATACAAACACAGAAATGGCATGGATCAACGCGAACGTCCCAGCGGAAAGTTCATGTACGATTCTGTCGTGCATTGCGCGATATGACCTTGGCGCGTATTTAGCGGTTGTCAAGTACAGCTTCTTCAAGAACAGAGGCGATCAGGCTCTCACAGAGAAAGAGTATCGTCAAATGACCGCGGACATTCAGGAGGCGTATCATCCTGTCTTAAATCACTCGGCTGTTTCGGTTATCAGCATCTTTACCGAATACGTCCGTCTGCCGATTGCCTATGTCTACCACTCTGCTGGAACATGGGTCAAGTTCTTCTTCCTCGCATGTATGGCCGACCCCGAATACCAGCGCGAGCTGAACGGAGCCTTGATACACACACCGCGTCCAATAGCCACGTCTGCCACCTTTGTTCTGACGGGCTTATGGATTTACAGTCGGGTTGCAATGTCTGTTGCTTTACCGTTCTTCTTGTACCATCGCCGCAAAGACATCGCAGGTCTTGCCGGAACAGTGAAGGGTAGTTTGATCGTCCAGAAAAAGAACCGCCTGATCATTCGAAGCTATGGAGACACGGAGACAGCGTTCATTCATCCTGTCAAAGTTGGTGGGGTCAAACTGATGTTCTATCAAGGTGATCTGGAAACAGAGCCTACTTGGGGTCATCTCCGGGTTACATACTATGACGAAGAGATGCGCATCACGTTGCGTGAAGAGTACAAGAATGGCGCGGTTACCAATGAGTTTGTTTACGAGTATGCATTGAAGCAACTTCAGCGCAAGACGAAGATTTCAAAGGTCAAGAAGAGTAGGGTCCCTCTAAGCAGGACCTGTCGCAGTGGCCAGGATGAGGGTGCCAAGGTTGTATACAACCGGAAGGGTCACATTGAGTCGGGAAGCTATATCAGCCATGACAACCTGGTCCGCTTCAAGTACCATTATCGCAAGAACGCCAAGTATGACGATGAACTTCTTCGCGCCGAATTTGTGCTGCCGCACATGTCAGCCAACGTCAGCTGGTGTGCACCTCCTGTTCGCCATGCCGAGAAGATGGAGCGCTGGATACCTACTCCTCGCGTTCATGAAGCGACATTTGTCCAAGGAGCCGACGTATACGAATGCTCCTGGCTGTATGACCACAAATTTCATCCAACCATCACCACGAAGCTTAACGGCGCGCCAGTCGACACCCCAGATATGATTCGCCACGACTGGCTTGGCGTACTTAAGAAGCCCACCCGATGTACCTTCGCCGATGAGAATCCCTTGCTGGCCTTCAAGTCTCCGTCTTCCAGCTTTTTCAGTCGGATACTGCGAACAAACATCAAACAGCAAGAGATTTCCACGTCCAGAGCTCGGTCTCAACTCTGGAAAGCTTGGAAGAAGCGGAACGATCTAGATGGTGTTGTCATCCGATGGGTAGATGAAGAGTTGATCCGCAGAGAGGCTCTCCTCCGACCATATTGGAGACGGAGAGATCGCGGCAGTCTCGTGAAGGCCGAAGACTATCTGGCGCTGCATGCCGACGCTATCATGGCCAGCTCAGATCTCACAAGCGACATCAGCGCATGGACGCCACTTGCGATTCGAATGAGTGATTTGTTCAGCTTCGGTCAAGGTGGGGATGCCGTTATCTTCACAAGAACCAAAGCATTACAACGCGACACTGACCGCAACCTACATGTCATCGCTGTCGATACTGGTACTTGGCCAAACGAAGGCGGTGGGGTTTCGGCATGTCGTCGGGATCTCATCAACAACTTGCGCACCATCAAATGGCACATGGTCGTCGAATCAGCCAATGACTTTGGCTTGCCAAAGCACCAGACCGAAGAGAATGTTGAGTCACTCAAGGTGATACCGTTGTGGGGGCTGGACTTCATGCATCCAAACCATGGGATGTTCACCAACAAGCTGGATAGCGAAGTAGACCATCTGGTCAAAGCAGCCACCATAAGCGATATCGAGACGAACTTCGTTCCTACTTTGACTGCTCTCGTTCGCGGCGCACGAGCTACTACGATGACATCAGCAGACGTCAAGCAAGCAACGCGTGCTTTGGTCAATCTGAACACATACTTCCAGGATTCACGTCACTGGAAAGAAGTCTGGACAAGCGATGTGGTCAAAGATACATGGAGGAGACTGTGGCTGGCCGATGACATGCCAAATGCACAAGCGCCTTCAGAATGGTTCCGTACTGAGCTTCCAACGCTTAATCACTTCGATACAGCACTGGAGCTGTGGTTTCGATGCAAGTAAACCCTTTTGTAGATCGCAACTAGGCTGACTTTAGTAGATCTGTTCATTTTCTCGATCCCCATCCCTGAGAAAATACCCCACGTCTTTCAAGCCTCGCACCACAGCGTCTCAGCGTCATACGGGATCGTTTGCAAGCTGAAGCGCAACTGTACACTTCAAATTTGGGATCATGCAATCTCCTGGCGTGAGACGAATCTTTACCTCTCATCCGCCATGTGCACTTTACCACCCTTTATCCGAAACTCGCTACTGGGTCTGATGAAGTTGACATCTTGTCTCATCTTGCACCACGCCGATCAAATTCTTCCCTGCGCAGGTAGGTACATTGCGTCTTCTATCCGAACGAAGTGACTGACTTGATATGCTAGACTTCTTCAATCCCGGCTGGGAGGTGGAGATCGGTAGCGCAAAGGGTCAGCTCACCCACCGCAACGTGTTTCGTCGGAAGGTCGATCCCATTGTCAACGGTATCACCGATATGACAAAGTTCTCTCCAGTGACCGAGATTAAGACAAAGACGCCGACAGTGACTATGCTGTCCCATGTTTGGTTTGCGAAAGACATCAAGACGGCCTTACTTGCCGCGGACATCATCACGAACGAATGGGGCTTCAAGGACTACAAGCTCGACATCTATGGAGCTCTCAATAAATCGCCCGTCTACTCTTCCGAATGTCAAGAAATCTTAGCTTGCAAAGGCCTTGGACAAAATGTAGCGATGCGCGGCACTGCAGATCCAGCGATGGTCCTCGCCAACACTTGGTTGTTCCTCAACTCCTCCGTTTCGGAAGGACTACCGCTTGCGCTCGGAGAAGCGGCGCTTACTGGAGCACCAGTCGTCTGTACTGACGTTGGCGCGTCGCTGCGCGTGCTTACCGATCCTGACGACGGTAAACGCTATAGCGAGGTCGTGGCACCCAACGATGCATATGGTCTTGCACGTGCGCAGATCAACCTGCTGGCTATGCTGGATGAGTGGGCACAATATGCCGATGATGGCCCTGGGGTAGCGGCGCCAATCTTGCCTCACAAACCCACACCAAAAGACGTGGAGATCATCACGCGCCGAATGTACGAGAAGTCTGAACATCGACGAAAGCTGGGGATGATGGCTCGCAACATTGTCCAGAAGTCTTTCGGTGGTGAGCGCTACCTTCGCGAGCATGAGCAGATGCTCTGGATTGGTAAAGCCTGCTACGAGATGCTGGATCTGGAGAAGCGAACACCACCTCCAAGAAACCCAGCGCGCATGCTGTCGCTTCGTCGTAGCTTGCCCCGACTGCATCAACGTGATACTGCGTCAAGCCACATGTTCGATGCGCAGATGGAAAAGATGATGCATCCGCGCCCGTACGCGCCGAGACGAACATCAGCAACAACATCATTCTCGTCGGTATACATCGATGAACCATCGGGTTCCTCGTCAACATACTCCGACCCCATCTGGGAGCACGAAGAGTGGGACTTACACCATGAATCGCCCGAATCATCGGTCAAGTACGAGAACTCCGACACCGACGACTGGCCGATATCGGCCCTAACGCGTCCTACGAGATCATACTCGGGTGTTAACGCGAACGGAGTATCACCTGCTGCTAAAGGAAAGCGTCCTGCTCGATACTCGTATTACGGGCATGAAAGCAATCGAGTCTTCAAACCTGCATCGCCGAACGCGAAAATGGATCCGAAGAGAGCGGTGCTCATGCGTCAAAGTCTGGCTCAGACGGAGAGTGCGCGGAGCAGTATGAGAGCGAAGAGTCATTTGAATGAAGTGGAGCTTGCTGAATATGGGAATGTTGATAGTCGGCTATGATGATGGTGGAGATGAATCTTTCTTTCTGCATCTGCATTTGCATTCACGCTCGTTGACGGTATACCCAAATAAGTATAGTGACTGGTGTCGAGGAATTTGCGACGGTTCATTAAAGTTCGAGAGCATAGAATTGGTTTACTTGAAGCAGCGATATCTTTCGGCTAGAAACTGGGTCCGTGCTAGCGGTGACGTTCGTAGTAAAGCATCGGGCAAGTGTTGTATACTCGGGTCGATACTTGACCGCCTGGCCGCACCCACAACATAACAACACAGTTTGTTCGACAGTGGCTCTTGGATGTACATCGTCTACAGCCAAGTCAATCTCGTGATCCCTTCGCAAACCCTACCCAAGCTGCCGGAGACCCGCAGGCATGATCCTATCTGCGCTACCGCCGGAGATCCTCAGCGAATGTGTTGCTTCATCGTCGCGGAAGATGACCCATCTAAATGGTCGCTTCCTCAAGATCTCAAGTCGCTCCGACTTTCTTGCAAGTCTGTCTACCAGAAAAAGCTATTCAACACTGGGGTTGTCTACGGAAGAATGCTAGACCACCTCGAGGTGGATCTTACCTACAAATCCCTCAGCGTCCTGTTTCCGATCAGCAGCACGCCTTATTTCCGAGACCGACTCCACGAAATCACATTCGATGGGCCATACGCGATGGACTATAGCGGGGGAGTTGCAAAGCACTTCAAGCAGAATATGCGTACAGCTTGCATGTCGAGGATCTGGATGCCTTCGCGGACTCTTCCGAAGCTATCAACATCCTAACAGAAAGCTTCAAAAACTTAGCAAATTCAACTTCATTGCTAGTAGTCCATCTCTACGAAAAGACAACATACACCACCATCCTTACCGCACTCAAACTTGCGTCGTTCCCCCGCCAGATCCTACACATCGTATCTGAGCTAGACAACTTACGACAGCCGCCGCGACGATCGTTCACTAGTCCCAATAGCTGAGTCGCCGCATCTCGTCTCGTACATCGAGTACGAAGCTACTCCACATGCATATCGCGGGGACAGGGGGCCAGAACTGAGAATATGGGACGTGGTGCACAATGAGAATGGTCGTCACTACTCCGGCTACAAGTCCGTCACTCCTTCACTATCGAACCTAGACGCTAAGCTCTCGAGCTTGGAGAAGATCACATTCCGCGGATGCAATACTCTACCGCGACATCGACTATGTCACGGATGCGAGGATATGTGGGCCAGGCTCTTTGCGAGGAACACGTATGCGCATCCCACGCACTTAGAGTTGATCGACGGCCACGTGAGCGGAAGCCGCCTTCGAGGCTTCATCAAGCAACATGCTGGCACGCTACAACATGTCAAGTTTGACTTCGTATTCCTGACCGACGGTACATGCCACTCAATCGCGCAAGGCCAACAGAAATGTTCGAACCTCGACTATCTGAATCTGGGCCCGGATACTACCGTGGAGCGCTACATAGGCTCTTCTCGCCAGAAACACGCTGCACCACCTCTAGCAGTCAGCCTGCCAAGGGTATACAATATCTCTAGCCTTGAAAGCTCAACTAAGGTGCGAAACAATACTGCAGACATTGATATCATACTGCGTAATAAGAAGGATGTCGCACATTGGCTCGACGTGTTCTTAAGATACTTTACCACTGACAAGAGCGAGGTGGGCGACGGTTATGGGGCCGATGGCTGTGAACTCCTAGTTCAGCACGAGGCCCGTACTTTCCTTCTACCTGACCACAACGCGTGTACATCCGATTCTCATTCACGGGTGGAGATAGCTTTGGACAAGTATCTCGAAGCGGACAAAGGAGCATGAGCAGCATGCATGTATGCGCCTGTAGGTGAGATTATGATGGGTACTACCAAGGAAAGATGAGCTTGTCCTCATGCTGCGGTGTCTCGTGAATGCTTCAAGCATATCCTCTTCTACGTGTACTTGCAACACCACCAACACCAAGAATCGCCTCAAGAAGACCAAATCGCATACAATATCCAATCGCATTCATCATGTCCTCGTCCCTGCATAGAAAGCTATTTACAATCTCAATGTCAATATATACAAGAGCCTCGATCCACATGTCCCATCACCCGAAGCTCCACCAGCCTACACCACGACGACCACCTAACAGCTCGGCAGCGCCGACAGCTTGCCCTGAGCACCAGTGCAAGCAGAGTTAGTGTCGACCTTGCTGCTGCTTCCACTGCCCTTGTTAACACCCTTGTACTCCTGGCAGACCTTCTTTGTCGATCCGCAAGACCCACTGATGGAGGCTGTATCACCGAAGTTGGAGTTGATACCGATCAAATCAGAGGTAAGGCCAAAGGCGCGAACGTTCTCGACGATGACCTTGCGTGGCGACTTCTTGCTGTTGTCGGTGCAGTCGCCGCAGGAGCGGTAGAGTTTGCCTGCGTTGACAATGGTGTAGTTTTTGATGGTTACTGTGCCCGCGCCGCTGAGAGGGGTGTTAGTCTGGGTTGTGTGTGGGTGGAAGGGGGAGGGGAAACGTACTTGTGTTGGATGACTTTGTCGCTGGCTTGGGCGGCGCCTCCGCCTTGGATGAGGGCGTTGCCGGTGCCGAGGATAGAGATAGCATCTTCGCAGACGTCGCGGAACCAGACGTTGGTTAGGGTGCAGGAACCTGTGTTTATTGGATTTAGTTTCGTAGGTTTACAATATGAACGTAGAACATACCCAGGCAGTGGACACCCTCGAGCGCATTGGCACCGATGATGACGTTGGAGATGGACGCGCCGTTTTGGAGGATGAAGACGGCATTGCTGCTGCCAGTGTCCTCGTCTGAGTTGCAGGGCCGACCGCGGTCGAACTCCTTGTTGCCAAAGTTGACGCTGCCAGTGATGGTGCTGGGCTGAGGGAGCGACACGATGCTCCCCGAGCGAGTTGGGATGTTGAGGGTCTGCGCAGCTGCCATGCTGGCGACGAGGGAAAGAAGTGCGACTTGTGACAACATGATGGCAAGAAGTTCGTGCGTAAGTTGAACTTGAACTGAAAGAGCTGCTAGGTCTTGTGGAACTTCGCAGATGGGCTGAATAGTCAGGGAAGAGATGAGTGAGCTGCTGGCATACCCCTCGGAATACTCACTGCCTTTATACACATGTTCGATACCCACCTCTCCACGATAGCTGCATCGCCTACCAGATCTAGATACCGATGTAGCCCTCTACGGACGTCGTGAAATTGCTATGGGGTGGATGAGACCCTCGACTGTGGATCCAGTCCGAAGAGCCAAGACGCTGTAGTATTTGTGGAGAATGGTGGAGAATTGTCTTCCGCCGTGAAAAGTTGTGCTTGGCTAGGGGCTGAGGTTGTTGTACCCTTACCGGTGGCTAGAATGGTCATGCCCACCATCACAACCTCACTATTTTGATCTACACTGCATAACAAAATACGCCCTGGAGCGTTTTTGATTCGCGGAATTCTTTTTCAATCGTTTTTCCGTACGCCATGAGTCGAGAAAGTACAGTTGTGTGATGTCGAACAGTATCTATGACACAGGTGACGGTGTTTTGGCGTTACTGTATATTGGGGAAGACCTGGGGTACATTAGTGCAGCGCCATATGTCGGTAGAGAATTTTCCGCGGTGTTTGGAAGGATTCCTGGGCGTCGCGTTGACAATGACTTGGCGTTTCGAGAGGAAGATAGGCTAGGGATCTTGCGGAATACCAACTCAGGCTCTGGAGTCGATCTTGGTATGTATTGGATACGATCGAATCTCTCACGAGATGTTCCGTTCCATTCTGAGAACAGATCACCTTGGCGAAGATGTACTGTTGACCTGGTCATGCCTTCGTGCCGAAAAGAAGGAGTTAACACAATCTCTCACCGCTCACGTATCTTCCTTCGCTGGACTCAGGGTTTTGTCGAAAGGCACAAGGTCGAGG
Source organism: Alternaria rosae (assembly GCF_020736505.1). Taxonomy (NCBI): domain Eukaryota; kingdom Fungi; phylum Ascomycota; class Dothideomycetes; order Pleosporales; family Pleosporaceae; genus Alternaria; species Alternaria rosae. Next base: position 647,880 of record NW_025763582.1, read on the forward strand.
CTTATATCAGGATACCTCCGAATCCACACTTCCGGTCTTGCATATCTCCATGGTCCGTTCCCGCGACTCCCGCGAAGAACCACGATGGAATTGCCCACCGATGATTGGCAGTTGTTCATCAGTGAACGGCTCCTATCAGCGGAAGCACCCATCCAAGAACACTAGAACGTCTTAGATGGGGCGGCTGGCAGTAAGTACCCGATCCGACGGCTTTTGAGGACGGACATTGTCGCCGACCATGCCCAGGTGTGCTGTTCTACGGAAACTAACCACACCGTAACGGCTCCGTCCCGTACTTCCACCAACCGGCGCCATTCGAAGGACAGATCCATATTGCATAAGCCTGAATAGGCAATGCAAGTGCGGAATAGTTCCTGTGATGTGTTTCAGAATCGAATGCGGTAAACACGTGGAGATCGCGGCGCTAGGTCAACTTTGGCGGCGCGACTTGCCATGCTGATGAACGACATGCAATGAGTGTCTTCGTCATCCTAGACAGATTGGTGATATGCCATGGAGTGAATGTGATCAAAAACCACCAACGGTTGACCAGATTCAGAAAGCGAACGCATTACCTAGACGGATGTCCATCGGGACTAGCAGATGAGTAAAGTGGGCCGAAGTCTTGGCAGCGGAGGCCCACCGAAAAGTCTCGAGCAATTCAACACCTCTACACAATCAACGCGCTACACTGCCCACCGCCCAAAATGTCGTCCATGCGAAATGCCGTCCAGCGGCGCAACCACAAGGAGCGCGCGCAACCCGAAGAGCGCGCAAAATGGGGTCTCCTCGAGAAGCGCAAGGACTACAAGTTGCGCGCAGCTGACCACAAGCAGAAGCAGGCGAAGCTCAAGATCCTGAAGCAAAAGGCCCAGGACCGCAACCCCGATGAATTCTCCTTCAAAATGATGTCGTCCAAGGTGGACAAGTCGGGGAAGAGGGTAGCGGACCGGGGCAACAAGGCGCTCAGCATGGAGGTGGTCAAGCTGTTGAAGACACAGGATGCGGGATATATTCGCACTATGCTGCAACAGACGCGCAAAGAGAGGGAGGAGGTAGAGCAGAGGCTCATTATGGAGGAGCAGGGCGAAGTGCGTGCTGTAAGGGATGCAGCGAGGACGAAGCAGGGCAAGCACAGAGTCTTTGTGGACAACGAGGAGGAACAAGAGGAGTTTGAACCCGACACTTGGTTCGGGCGCGGCGAGGAAATTCCTGCGCGCAAAGACTCGCCTACATTTGGAGACCTACAAGACGAGCTATCGGAAGACGATGACGAAGCACCCATCCAACGGCCAAACACATTATCGAAGAAGCAGATAGAGGCACAAGAACAAGCACGGCGAGAAGCGAGGAAGTTCCGCAAGGACAGAGAGCGAGCACAAGAGCGCCACATAACAAGATTACGCGCACTCAAGAAGCGGGAGAGCGAACTCGTGGCTGCTGAAGAAGAGCTCGAACTCCAGCGCGCAAAGATGAACAACACCGTCGGTGGAGTCAATAAGAACGGTGTCAAGTTCAAGGTCAGAGAGCGCAAGCGCTGATACCTCATTCATTCATATACCCAAATAAATACACTACAGCCTCGCCGGCATCCTCATCGCGCCATCCAACCGCAAAACCGTCCCATTCAACATCTCATTCCCCACACATTCCACCACCAACCTCGCAAACTCTTCCGGCAGCCCCGCCCGCTTGGGGAACTCCATACTGTTCTCCAGACTCTTCTTCACCTTGTCGCTCATCATGCGCGTCATCGCGCTATCGAACATACTCGGCGCAATCGTCACAGCGCGAATACCATACTTTGACAGGTCGCGCGCCAGTGGCAGGGTAAGCGACGCAACAGCACCTTTCGACGCCGCATACGCTACCTGACCCATCTGTCCATCAAATGCAGCCGAAGACGCAATCATGATGATAACGCCGCGAGATCCATCGGGACTTGAAGGCGTGTTCGTCGTCATATGCGGCACCACCTGCCTAATCAAATCCAACGTCCCCCTCAAATTAATATTGAGCACAAAGTCAATACTCTCAATACTAAGCGGCTCATTCTTCTTGTCGATAATCAAGCCTGGCATTCCCACTCCTGCTCCTGCTACCACGCCTCCAATGTCCTTTCCTGTTTCTCTAACCCAGGCTACTGTGCCTTGGACTGCTGCTGCGATGGCGTCTGTGTCTGTGACGTCGGTCTCGAAGAACTTCGCGCGTGAGCCAAGCTCGGACACGATTTTGCTGCCGTTGGAGGCGTTGAGGTCGAGCAGTGAGACGTATGCGCCTGCGGAGTGCAGCGCGCGTGCGGTTGCGAGACCGAGGCCTGAGACGCCGCCGCTTATGAGGAAGGTGCGGTCTGCGACCTTCATTGTTTGGTTGTTTATGGGAGGGTGAGGGTTCAGATGGTTTGGTAGCTAGACGAATATAATGTTGCGGCTGTCAAGTCTCTAGCTGTGCTTATGCGTATGTGATGTAAAGTAGAAGCGCAACTGAAAGCGCATGTGAAGTCCAAACCAATAAAGCTATTCCCCAAACTCATGCCTCGGCTCACCCAGATCGGCAAACCATGCCCAGAACCTCCGACATGCCCGCTCCATATCCCTACCACCAGACCATGCCCCACTCCGAATAACATCAATCTTGCCAATCTCGAACCACATCACCGCCGGGAGTCCGCAACCCATTTACGGCAACACCCACCAACCACACGCTTCCTACATCGTCACTCGCTACCACCTCATTCGAAGCTACTGTACACGCACACAATCGCATCGGCACCACCTCACTCCAGCACATACTTCCCAGGCCATTGGGCAGGACAGTCCCAAATAGCCCACGATGGCAGACAAAGAAGACCGCATGATAATCGGCACAAACCGCACACCCACAAATCCGACACCGTTATCCGCGCCCCAAGAACAACAAGTCAAGGATCTATACTACAAGAACGTCCGCGCGAAATGCGCAAAGGAGATTGAAAGTACGTCTACCCACTGATCTACCTTCTTCCCCTCATCCCTCCAATGCCTCCCAGACTAACGCTCCACCTTAGCATTCGCCCAATGCGCCCTCGGCCGTACCTTCACCATGATTTACGCGTGCCGGCCCTCCCGCCTTGCCATGAACTCCTGCATGCTACAATACCAGAACCAAGACGAGCTCGACAAAGCGCGGTTAGAATGGTTTGCTCTGGCGGAAGAGAGGAGGCAAGCAAGGATAGAACATCAGAGGAGACTGGAGGATGCGAGGGAGAAACATAAGGAATGGTGGAATTTGGATGAGAGTGGGCGGACCCTGGGGAAGAAGGCGGAAACGGTCACTGAGGCGGGGCTGAGAAGGAAGGAAGAGAATAGGGTGGATGATAGGGGGGTTACTAGGGGTGGGGTTTATGGGTCAAGATGAGGAGTGCATGGGGCATGGTGAGGGACACCAGCGGAACACGCCCACTGGTATGGCGGCGCTCGTCGGCCTGTTGCGTGGATGGGGAATGGAGCGGATGTATATTGTATGATAACGTGTAAATACTCGCCCGCATTTCAACGAAGCGCGGCCTTTTGCGCAAAGTAAAGCTCAAGCTTTTTCCAGCTCTGGTATACCTCCCAGTCCATGACGCCGTTACAAATGCTCAAGTCCCCCCAAACGCCTTGTCCATCTCCATGTCCATCTCTCAGAAGCATGTCTGTCTCAACCATTATTCTCCCGGTTAATCCCCATAGCCTCCTCAAACTCATCGTCATCGACCTCCTCATCCTCCTCATCCATACCCCCCATATCCGTATCCTTGGCTTCAGTCTCAGCTGCAGCATTCGGTGCGGTCGTACCATTCACCGTGCCCACAGGCCCCCCACCAAATCCATCACCATCAACCTCCATATCCTCATCCTCACCCGCATCTTCAATCTCCTCCTCCCACGCACCCTTAACCCCCCATCCCACGCCCGTGAAACAATACCTCTCAGGCGGTAATCTGATGCCAAACTCCCGCTCTACACGCGGCAACGCAATGCGATTCCGCTCCTGTGCGACTTCGGACATGAAATCCTTGCCCAAAGACGTATTAAACGCACTAGCCGCGCGCGCTCCCACAGCTGTACGTAGCGCATTAAGCGAAACACCATCTTCACCGCTTCCATCAGCGTTCGCGCCGCGTTTCTTGCTACCGGAGGTGGTGGGTAGAGGCGGTTCGTAACTGATTGCATCGGATAGGATGGACGAGGTGTAGCGGTAAGCAAAGTCGAGGAGTTGGAGGGGGACGCGCTCGGTGTAGGCGTGCACGCCCATGTTGGCGAGGATGAGGTGGATGAGGCGCGCGTCGCGGGGTCGTTTCGAGGTGCCTGGGTCGGAGAGGGAATTTGGTGGGAAGGCGGGGTTCATGGGTGCGGCTGTGGATACGCCGTTGGATTGTTGCGATGGTTGCGCGGTTGGCTGTGAGGGTTGTTGTGTAGGTGGACTGAGTGTGGGCGCATTTGCGGTCGCGGGGGGCGTTGAGATGCCATTTTGCATGGTCTCTGCGGCGGGTGACGCCATAACGTATTGTTGGTGTGGGGAAAGAGTTGCGTGGAGGTGAGTGAGTGAAGGTCGCGCGTTGAAGTTGCGACCGACGCGAAGGCTTGGCACCTGCATGCGGCTCGAGTAGAATCTGGGGAAACGTCACGGGTCACACTAGTCAATTACGAGTGGAAAAGGATTAGACAGGATGAACATAGCACGCGGGCCAAGTGCTAGACCAAAATGATGAGAAAACAATATGTTTTGCTAACTACTACAGTACGCTGAATGCAAAGCTACATCCTCCCCTCACCAACCCCAAGCCCAACCGCATCTTCCTCATCCCCCGTCGCCTCACTAGCAATACTCTCATGCAAACTCGGCGTCTTATCCTTCCTCCCAATCTTCTTAATACTCCCCCAAACCCCCGTCCCACTCTTCGGCGTGCCGATTTGAGGACTATTGCCCACACTCTCCGTACTCTTGCCCAGGCCGAAAAACCCACTTGTGGAACCCTCCTCGTCGTGCTCATCGGGCGTGCTAGGAACATCAGATTTGCTAGACTTGGAGAAAAGCGCGTTCTTCTTGCCGAACGTGAGGAATTGGTTGGTGCTGCCTTTGCGAGTGAGCTTTTGCATGAAGGATTCTTTGCCGATGGAACCCGCAGCGTCGGAGGCCGTGTGGGATATGCTTCGTTCGAGGGACTCGCGGGGGGAGGCTTCTGAGGCGTCGGCCGTAGAAATAATAGAAGGAGTGTCGCGTGACATGCGGGAGTCGTGGGGAGAGGTTGTGTCTCGGGCGTCGCCGGCTTCAGAGGGTGTGGCGTGCTTGTCTTTGCGTGCTGCCTTTTCCGCTTTGTCGGCCTTGACCTTCTTTTCCTTTTCCTCTTTCTTCTCTGCCTTTTCGGCTCGCCGAGCTTCTTTCTCGGCGGCGCGCTTGGCTTTTTCTTCCTCGTTCTTCTTGCCGAGTTGGAACATAGTGAAGCTTGCTGCTGCGGGGTTTAGTTGCTTTGGTGGTGTTGGTGGAATAGGTGGGAGTGATGAAGTCGACGGCTGTGCTGGCATGTGGGAAGCAGATGACTGCGGTCGAGTACCGATTGGCGCTTGAGTAGGTGAGCGTGTGTTCGAAGGAAAGTCCAGAACATCATCGTGGATGTCGTCGTTGATCAGGTTCGCACTCGACGTGTGTTGCATCGAGGGTCGACGAGATCCCAGCCGTGACCATGAAGTGGTGTTGGTGTTGTTCACACTCCAGTCCACCCCCAGAGGGCTTGCCCGAGCACCAAAGGCGTCCACATTCCAGCCGAATCGTGTCTGGCTCTCAGTCGATGGACGCGGCAAAGCCATGCCCTCTCCCGAGTTTGTAGAGCCCTGACGCGGGGATTCCGGCCTTTGCATGCCTAGTATATTTCGTAGCCAGGGATCTTCACCACCCTTTGCGCTGCTGAACATATTGAACGGTCGTTTGCGTGTAGCCACGTGCTTCGGGCTGCTGAGTGACTCAACAGGCTGGGTTTTGGTGCGTATGAACGTGTCGTACCATGCGCCTTCGGAATGGCTACCGCGGCGGCGAGTGTTTCCCAGACCGTCAATGCCATGGTCCTGGCGAGGTAGTGACTGACTTTGTGACGGTTTCAGAGAGCCCAACGCTGGACCCTCATCGGAGAACGTCTTGCCGCGTGCTCTGTTCAGTCCAAAGAGTCCACCGAAACGACTGGCTTGGGGATTGATCTGGAAGGAACTGGATGTAGAGTGAATGGAGCGCCTGTCGTTGTCCATGTTATTGTCGTTACTGGGATAAAAGTTTAGTTCGCCGGCACTGTCTCGAGGACTTGCTAGAGCACTGGGCGAGCCACTCTGTGGGGAAGCTGGTGAGCTGGAGTTTTGCGTATAATTCATGGTTCCAGGGGCCCCAAGACCAGGTAGAACGTTCCTCATATTAGGTGAAGGATCCAACGAAGGAGCTTGGGGTGGACCTGGGTCGTCGTCCTCGTCTTCCGTCAAGCCTAAATCATCCCCAAATAGTCCCGCTGGAAGCAATGCGCCGGCTGTCGGACTCATTGGCGCACCACCGGTCAAACTCTCGAAGTCGGCCTGCGAGAAGGATGTGCTGTAATTCCGAGGGGGAGGCAATGCCATACCGTTGACTGGGTTGAAATAGGGCGTGGCGGTAGCGAATGAAGGTGATGAAGTCGTTGGAATACTATTGAACGGTGCTGAAGAAGTATGCACAAAGCCACCAGTAGCTTGAGCCAGAAGTCCTTCGCGCATGCTTAGCGGTCGCGCACGCTGACTGTTCCTCCTGACAGGCCCCATCTCTGGAACTGGCGGTCCCGAGAAGAGTTGTGGCTGGCTCAGGCGACGCTGTTGCATGTAGGTCAATCTGCCCGTGGCATCTTGATGGGCTCTCTCCGCCTCGGCGTATAGTGCCCAAGCCTGAGCATATTGCTGTTGTAAAAGACCCAGAGTCATCTTCCAGCGGTTGTCCTCTTCCTTCTCCGCATTGTCGGGACCGTCTGTGGCTTCGGCGCCTTCTTGACCTTCTTCCAGCTTCTGCCTCTCCTCTTCCAGAGCCTTGATGTGGATACCCTTCTCGCGGATGGCGTCCTCCAGAACCTTGTTCGCCTGGGTCTCGTCGGTGTACTTGTCTTTGAGGTCCTGGACGCGCTTTTCGGAGGCTGCCTGGTACTCGGTCTGCTCCTTCTTGATCTTCTCAGCCGTGTCGCGGAGTTCGCCAGCCTCCCTGGTCCACTTGGCAACATCATCCTTCAGCTTCTTGCGCTCGGCTTCTTTTTGACGTAGCACCCTCTCCTGCTGAGCGCGCCTAGTCTGGGCCGCGGCATTCTGACGCTCAAGACTAGCCACCTCCTTCCGCAGGTCGCGACTGGCGTCTTCCTTCTCTTTCAATGCCGCCTTCTTCTCGTCGCGCTTGTCCACCAAGATGGCCTTCTGAGTGACAAAATCCTGGTCCTCGTCCTGGATCTGGCGCTCCATGTCGTCCAACTCGCGTCTGAGGCCATCCAACTTCTCGGTCAATTGCCGGATAGAGTCTGGGCCTTCTGCCTCTTGCGCTGCCCTTCCTTGATCCTGCGTCTGCGATGCTGGCGAGATCTTCCTTCCGATATCTGGGCGTCGCATGCGGGAGGTGCTGTTGCTGTGTTCGCGGGTCATGGGCGGGGCAGCGACGGACGTGACGACATCGGCGAGGGTCTTGTTCGGGCGGATGACGGGCGTGGGGGTGTAGTCATTGTCGTCGCTGGCGAGGGGCGCATCTTTGGGCGGGTGGGGGCTGTAGAAGTCATCGGAGTCGGCGGGGAGGGTGCGCAGGCGGATGGGCACGCTGGGGGCTTGGAAGCTGGACGAGTTGAGCGTGACGATGCGGATGGTGTAGTGGCGGTCGGGCTGCAGGTTCTCGATGGTGATGGAGGATTCCTGGGGGGAGATGTCGCCAATGTCTATGCCGTTGATGCGGATTACGTATTTGAGGACAGAGGTGCGCTGGTCTGGCGGCTTCCAGTGCAGCAACACGCCATCGGCCTTGATGCCAGCGAGCGAGACGAGGGGCGCGACGGGGACTTCGAGGCCGAGGACTTGCACCAGCTTCTCGACGGGCTGCGTGAGGACCTGGTAGGCGCGGAAGGCGACCCTGCATGCGCCGTCAGTGTGTGCGCGTGTATTTCTGCTTTTCTACATTTCCTACCAGAAGAGCGCCGAGACTATGCACGCCGTGCGCAGCCAGCCCGACGACGAGAACAAGAGGGCCTCCATGTCATAGCGGGCGACATCGGGCGGCCAGTACAGCGACGAAGCGGGTTCGGAGAACATGGTGACAGGTGTCAGGCGTCTCCCACTTGCTTGTCGTATCTCGATGGGTGGGTGAAGTTTGCGCGGTGCCTGGCGGCGTCATGTGCAGCCACAACCGCCGCAAATGGCCGAAGCTACAGGGCATTTCGACGTCTTGGCTGCTCCACACCTGCACCTCCTCCGCATTCATCTTGCTCGTAGCAGCTAGCGGGGCAGGGTGGCTGTCGAAAAGTCGAGTTAGGCATCGTGTTGTTGAAATTATCATCGCGATACCTTCCATTGAGTATTGAATATCCGATAGCAAAGTGATGAGATAGCCCACATTCTACCACCTACGCGGCAGTGTGGTTGAGCCAGTGGCTGGCCCAACATATAAGCAGCACGCGAATGGTTCTCCAATGTGCTTGCTCCGTTCCAGCATGTGAAGATAGCATCTCGATTCTGCACCTTAGCCCATGCCGTATGCACGAAATCCCTCGCAACATGTACCATTCTGGAAATTCTTGCCGCGCACTCCGGCTCAGCGCATCACTTGATCTCGGCCTGACGTCCTCGGGCCCGTGATGCGCCCGCGAGCTCGGTGACCGCATAGCTCACCACTTGCCTAGGCACGTCAGCGCAAAAGTACTTTCACTCCTGCACATCCCTTCTTTCACGCTCAACGCTCGGCCGGTCGCTCCTCCCTCGGTGAAAGCAGCCCACTGACATGTGAAGAAAGAATGCAAACACGTTCTGACACATTTCCATCCGCCCTCGATCTGTAAAACACTTCTGACGTACATCCCCGACGCTCGCTACAAACCATACAAACCACTCGCACCACTTAGGCCGCGCAAGAGGCGCTGAGCCCATAGACAGCAACCATGAATTACGTGCGATCCATCACGGGCAGTGTGTCCAAGGGCTGGAACTCGATCAACCCCGCCACCCTCAGCGGCGCCATTGACACCATCGTCGTGGAGCACGAAGACGGCAGCCTGGCATGTTCGCCCTTCCACGTCCGCTTCGGCAAGTACCAGATCCTGCGCCCCTCGGACAAGAAGGTCGAGTTCCGCGTCAATGGCGAGCTGCAGGACTATTCCATGAAGCTGGGCGAGGGCGGCGAGGCCTTCTTCGTCTTCGAAACGACGCGCTCCATCCCCGCCGAGATGCAGACGTCGCCCATCGCATCGCCCGCCGCCAGCCCCGAGCAGAAGCCCATAGAGCTGCCCTCCGAGCGCGCCTTCGACGAGCCTGAGCCTTTCGACCTAGACGGTAGCGCTACAAGGAGACGAGGGCGCATGTCCATGTCGGTGCCTGCCTCAGACTATGCCGGGGCGGACTTCGGACGGCCAAAGTCGGGAGATTGGTCGGGCTTCCACATGCAGAGGGCAAGCACGGATGAGACGGTGCCTTCTGTAAAGGACGGGTTTGCCAAGACATTCGACGGTGAGGAATCACAGGACAAGGGGCCCGAGAGAGGGCCGCTACAGATCAGCAAGGAGGATGCGACGGCTTGGAACAGGTCGACGCGCTCAGCGAGTCCACCGCCTGTATCCTCTGCGGAAGCCCTTGCCCGCGCGATCAAGCTGTCCAAGAAGCTCTTTACCTCGAACATCCCGAACAAAGTCACCGAGACTGGCGACCTCGAACTGGACATGACAGGATACAAGAGCAGCGAAGAGGATGCCTTGCGCGCCGAGGTCATAGCCAGGCGCATTCTGTCGGATGAGCTCGCAGGAGACTACGACATCGGCGCGCTCATAGGCGCTGATGAGAACGGCAACCTCTGGATCTACAGCAGTGAGGAGGCCAAGGCAGCGGCCATGGCAAAGACCACGATGAACGTACTGAACGAGTCCGCTCTCCAATCGACTGATGCACTGTCAGACCCCGGCTACCAGAGCGACAGTGGCCGTAGCGATGACACTGCTCAGTTCCCCCTACGCAGAGACTCAGACAGTGCCCTGGGTTCCTCCGCGCCACATTCGCCCGAAGCCAGGAAATCCGAGCACAAGACATATGCAAAGACACTGCGCCTCACAAGCGAGCAGCTACGAGCACTCAACCTAAAACCCGGTGCGAACACCATGAGCTTTACCGTGAACCGCTCAAAATGCGAAGCCTACATGTTCTACTGGAAGCACGACGTGCCCATCGTCATCTCTGACATCGACGGCACCATCACCAAGTCCGACGCCCTCGGCCACGTGCTCAACATGATCGGCCGAGACTGGACACACCAAGGAGTAGCAAAACTCTACACCGACATCGTCAACAACGGCTACAACATCTTCTACTTGACAAGTCGGTCCGTCGGTCAAGCAGACACCACACGCGCGTACCTCAACGGCGTCGTTCAAGATAACTACCGCCTCCCCAAAGGCCCTGTCATAATGAGCCCCGACCGCACCATCGCAGCCCTCCGCCGCGAAATCTACCTCCGCAAACCCGAAGTATTCAAAATGGCGTGTCTACGCGACATCATGCAGCTCTTCGATAAGCCCGCCCACCAAACACCCTTTTACGCCGGTTTCGGCAACCGCTTCACTGATGCGCTGTCCTACCGCAGTGTCAACATCCCTTCCACACGCATCTTCACCATCAACTCTAACGCCGAAGTCAGTCTCGACGTCTTATCCCTCAATAGCTACAAAACGGGTTACGCGAGCATGCGCGAGATTGTTGATCATTTCTTCCCGCCAGTTGGTCTTCTTGTCCCGGCGGGTGGAGAGGCGTACACGGATTTCAACTACTGGCGCGACCAACCGCTCGATATCCAAGATTTCACTGATAGCGAGGATGAGGACGACGACGATCAGACAGAGGCGGCTAGTATACGCAGTGAAGACGAAGGCTCGGAGATTGGCGAGGATCTCGAGGCAAGCTATATGTCGAGGGAGAGCTTGGATGTCGATGCGGATGAGGCGGGTCTCGAGGATAGCATTATTGAGAGTGTGGAGGGGGGTGATTATCTTGAGGGCGAGGAGTACGTTGAGAGGAGGTATGATGAAGAGGAAGAGTATGCAGATGATGAGGAGGGTGATAGAACGGTGATTCAGGATGTTGTTCCGAGTATTGAGGGTGGGGGGGATACGGGTGTGGATACGAATGTAGAGCGTATGAGGGCGTTGGATGTTAAGGAGAGGAGTCCGACGCCGAGGGCTACGGCAAGGAGGTAGTTTTGTTGCTGGTCTGAGTCTTGTTGGTTTTTCGCATAGCATGGCATGGGGCGGCGTTGGGCGATAGCTGGTAAGGCACACTGGTGTTTGTAGAATCTCCTTGTCTTTTTACTTGTAACTGATTAGACGGTTTTGAGATTGGGCTTCAACATGCCTTTTCTAATATCTGTTAAGACTCGGTATCCCACGCGTTACTTTCAGTGGCTTCTATCGTCATTTCTTTACCACTGCCCATATGGTCTCTGATCGTCACTTCCTCACACGCTTGCGCCAATTAGGATGATACCCTTTTCTACCACGTAACGTGAATCACTTACGCCCTAGCTCAGGCTGCCGCTCCTGCACTCACCTTGCAAACCGGGTCCGGTGGAGATTATCGCCACCCGCGCCTGGACCTTTCCAACGTACTCGGCTCCTTCCTTCGAAGTCTTGTATAACTCCACCCCCAACAACTCCCATACACAACCCCCTCAACGACTCACGCTTCCAAATACCACTTATCACAAACTCAATGTCCTCGCTCGATTTCTAAACAACCAAACAAACTCAACTCTCCAACAGGATGAAGTCCCTCACTACCACCCTCGCCTTCGCGGCCGCTCTCTCCACTATCGTCATGTGCAGCGTCATCTCCGACGACACCACCTCTTCCCCCGACAACACAAGTCCACACTCCCTCCCACACCCTCTATCCCTGCTTTACTTCAGGGCCGAGGTTGACTCCACCCAGGACGTCCACACTATGACTACCTTCTGCAAGCGCTGCAGTGACGCTTATATCGATTGCGCCAATGTAAGTCCCTTCTCCCCATTTACTACGGATAGTTAGGTAAGGGGGGTTATTTCAACGCTGGTTTAGGTTGAGAGAAGTGTGCTAATGGTTAATGACAGAGCTGCAAACATACTTCTCGGTGCGAGATCATCTGCCAGGGCGTTCATATCGATGGCAAGTTGTGCAAGAAGACTTGCAGCTGGGGTCAGTAGCTGGCTTGTGTGGGAGAGAAGCGGTGGGTACGTGGTTTGATGGTGTCAATCTCGGGGTTTACAAACACATGCAAGGAAAGGCGGATGGACAAGCAGTGTAGTCTTTCACGTCACCGACGAAGCTCAACTGAGTTGCTGATGTCTCATGAACACCCTCAACTCGAGGAACAAGAATTCTGATGACTTTAAGCTCGATAAGTTTGGTGTATGGAGTTTATTTATTGCACTCCTTCAAAACTCCACCTTAGCGTACCTGTCTACGTATCCTCTATACTCACGAAGAGCAAGATTAATCACTGAAACACACGATTCTTCTCACACCCCTAATAACTTATTCCCTCGAAGCCATCACTCCGATCGTCGAAACAGTACGGCCTCATCACTTGAGACCAGCCACCATTTACCTCCCACTAATATCCTGGATGGGTGGTGGGGGTCTATTCTCTCTTTGATTTCAGATTGAAATTGCTATAGGTTGCGGGAATTCTATGACCAACGGCATCCACTTCGACCTCTCTGATTTCTCGTCCGCTATAGCTCTTTCTTAGGCGTCATGTTCATGGCAAGGTTGGGAGTGTTGGGATTTGCTGCGGCTTTGTCTGGGAGTGTTGCGGACTGAGTGATTGTGTTTTTGTGTTGCTGACGGGAGGTGGTGTGATGGGAGATGGCGTGGTGTGGTGTGGTGTAGGTCTCTTCGTACTTGAATACCTACAACGGAAGTGAGTGGTGAGGCAGGGTAGGTAAAACTTCACCGTGGTCGCTGAGTTGGGTGACGTGTTGTCTGGTAGAGTGATTGAGAGAGCAGAACTTGTACTGATTGCACATCTTCGCGCCAATCTAGAAGACGCATTTTGCTAGACTTATATATCAACAGCTCCAGCCCCTCTCATTCTGTATAATGCATTTCAATTCGGAGTAAGCTTCAACAACCTTCCACCCGCCCCATCCTCAATCACCCAGATAGCGCCGTCCTTATCCTCCCTTATACCGCGCATGCGCTTACCCATTGCGATACGTTGTACTTCCGCCGCTGTATCGCCAGTGATACTCACCCTTACAAGCCCTTGCGCACTAAGACCAGTGATAATGGCATTGCCCTTCCAGCTGGAGAAAAGGTTCCCTTTGTAGATGATAAGACCAGCGGGTGAAATGACCGGAACCCAATTAGCCTTTGGCGCCGCAAATTCTGGCCTCGTACTATGCTTCGGTATCAACGTGCCATTATAATGTCTCCCCTCAGACACAAGCGGCCATCCATAGTTCTTACCCGGCTGAACAAGATTCAATTCGTCTCCGCCAAACGGCCCCATTTCGACTTCCCACAGACGGCCCTGGGCATCGAAGTCGATGCCGAGTGGGTTGCGGTGGCCGAGGGAGTAGAACTGTGATTGAAGGGCGCCTTGGGATGCGAATGGGTTTCCGGCGTAGGCGGTACCGTTGTCGTAGAGGCGTATCATTTTGCCTAGGTTGGACGTCATGGATTGGGCTGGATGCATTTGGTTTATCTCGCCGGAGGAGATGTATAGTGCGTTGTCTGGGCTAAATTTCAAACGACACGCAAATTGGAGACCGCCTGTAGCTCGCTGCGAGTGCCGCCAGATGACTGAGAGGTCGGAGAGTGCGCCGCTGGTTGCGGTGAGGCTTAGTTTGGCTCGTGTGACTGCGCAGCCTGCGCCGCCGGAGCCGCTTTCTGCATAGCTGATATACGCAATACTGTTGTTCGCGTAGTTGGGGTGCAATGCGACGTCGTGGAGACCGCCTTGACCGGCATATGCGACGGCGGGTACGCCGGTGATGGTGCCCTTAGATTTGGTGGTTGGGTCGACGAGGAGTAGGTTGCCTTTTCGCTCCGTGACCAGGATGCGGGCGTCGGGGAGGAAGGCGAAGGCCCAGGGTTCGGCGAATTCCGTGATGGGTGTTGTCTTGAATGGCTGCTGGCGGGTGGATAGGTGGGGTGGTGATAGGGCTAGAGCACATGTTGCCAGTGCCAGAGCGTTGGCAAGGGAGATTGTGGAGTGCATTATTTTGGAACTGGATGTTGCTCTTCAGTATGTTGAGCTTCGAGGTGTTCCGGAGTTTGATGTGCGAATGCCGCAAAGAGTCTCCTAGGTCATCTGCTTCCTGAGGTAAAGAAGTATATGAGCAACGGGAGGATTGCCAACCTCTTCTACAACCTCAGCTCTTCCCAACCTCTGATGTCATGATATATACATAAGAAAAGATTATAGTACATGCACTTTATTTCCCTGGTGTTGGTGGTCCGTATGAGTGGAGCAAGACAAAGGTTGTCAAGGATAGAGTGCCCAGGTGTGAGCCCTGAAACCCATCTTGGAAGGCGCGAAGTGATCGATGCCAGTCAATTGCCAATTGACGCGTAGCGTCTAGTAACCCCCACTAGGGAGCCGCTCGGAGAGTAATAGCAGATAAGTGCCGCTATATCAGAGATGCCACGTGCAGGCATTATAAAGTAGCCAAGATTCTTGGGTGGGTGCTTAAGGGTCTGGCGTGACGTTGGAGTGCGGCACATGCTGTTACTGCGCGTTTTGGTATGGCCTACATTTTGATTACTAACATCACGGCAATCGCTCGTGAACTTGCGTTACCGTTGCGTGTTTACGCTCCACGGTCTGCTCCAGCTCTTCTCCACACAACAATGTATACCTGTCGTCGAAAGGGAAAATGTAAGTATACGTTGCGCCAATATTCGCTGAATTTCAATAATAGTGCGTTATCAATCTCATTCATTTCGGTCTCGCCATGAATACAATTCTTCCCTTCACTCATGTCACCTTACCTCCAACTCCATATCCTCCTCCTCAATCGTAGGCAAAACCTGATACATCCTCTTCCCCTTTCCCATCCTCTTCAAGCACCGATCCGTATGCAACAAATGCCCCCTCTTCTGCCTCACAAAACCCGCGAAACACGCTGCGCTCGACGCGATCGCACCTGCTGAGATATATATCGGTATAAAGAAGTCCTGCGGCTTGTACCAGATCATCGTAGTCGCAAAAGAGAGCAGTTCGAAAAGGTTTTGTAACGACATCTCGATAGCGGAGAAGGAACCTCGGGAGGCAGGCGGCGCGTCTTCTTGAACGAGGTATTGTACGCTGAGATCGAAGCCCCATAAGCCGAGACGGGAGAGACAGACACCGATCACGAGGGCGCCGCCGGCTAGCATCGGTGCTGTGGTCGTGGGGAAGAGGTAGAATAAACCGATTGCCAGGGCGATGGCGAGAAGTTGTTCGTTGATGAACCAGAGACCTGCTCGTACGGCGCCGATTTTGTTCATGAGCCACGGCGCTGCGATGGTGGCGGATAATTCGAGGATAACAGATACCAGTCGCATGACTGAGACGTGGGTGCTGGTGAAGCCGAGGGTGAGGAGGTAGGTCGTCATTTGCGAGGCGAAAGAAAGGACGGTGAGGTAGAGGAGGGAGAGAGAGAAGGAGGCGAGGAAGGCGGGGTTGGTGATGTAGTCGCGATACGGCGCGAGGTGCGTGGTTATAGATTTGATGATGGTGGAGCGTCGCGTAGCAGTATTTGGTACGGTATCCTGGTTAGGCGATGAGGCTCGCTGTTGCAGTTCCGTAGCAATATCCGTTTCAGACGCTTGTTTCGTCACGACTCCCTTTCCAACACTTAATTCCGGTACCGCGGCATATACATTCGCGATGGCGAAGTATTCCACCAACACACTTGTCGCATTTTGTGCGAAAACAACCCAGATGGCGGTTTTAGTCGAGTATCCGTCTAGGAGTCCGATGCCTACAGGCGCAATGAGTTTGCAGATGAGATCTATCCTGCGCATCGCGCTGTTCAGCTCTTGACGATCGATAGCCAGACTCTCGGATACGACGACGATCCAGTCGCGCTCCACAGATACGGTGTTGGCGACGAAAGCGAGTTTTTCGATGCATGCCAGCACCACGCTGATAACGAAGAGGCCGTAGGTTACTATCCCAATATCCTTCTTTTCTCCGCCTAAACTCAACATCGCCACCAACACCGCACAACTCCCTGCGACACTAACTCTTTGCCACACAATACTTTGGCGAACAACCCACAATCTATCTTTACGGTCGACTAGCCCTCCAATCCATGATCCGAGGACGGCAGCGGCAAGAGACCGGAAAAGCGCATAGCATGATGCGAAGAACAGCGTCCCAGGGAAGATTTTTGCAAGGAAGATAACAGCGCCGAATTCAAAGGTGCGCGCATTCCACGTTGACAGAATGTGAGAGGTGTACAACTTAGTGAGGAGGGGGCGGGGTGATCGTCGCGTGGGCGATGGTGTTGATCGGGCGGGGTAGACAGGTTGGGTTGGTGAGGCCGAAGGAGAGCTGGCCTCGCTCGTCGAACTCCTTGAGCTCGTCATATCGTCGCGAAGGCTGTAAGTAGGAAGAAGCAAAGAGGCAAAATGCCTCCATGGCGAAGAAGAAGCTACATATCGTGTCGCAAGGTTTAGCTGCCTACTACCGTGATGGTCATGAGACGGGTGCCCGGTGCTGTGGGAAACGGACGTCTGGGCCTTCCGAGTCACCTCATGGATTGCGTTTGCACGTGTGGACCCTGTCGATCTTGGTGAGGTGTTAGGCTGTGTTGGGTTAGCGTCGCGAGGGTTGATAGATTTGATGAAAAGCAGGGCCGAGTGTTTATGAGAATATGTTTCTATCAGATTGTAGAGACGGGCTTGTCGTGTTCGGTGGAACATACTGGGTGTAAGGAAAGTTGGGTCTTCGTCGTTTTATCGAGTACCTAGGTATGCCAGGACCTCCTGTCGGTGGAGACCTCCAACATCGTAGCCACTCTGCACTTGCCGAACATGTGATGTGCGCAGGTGTCTTGCCATTTGCGTGGTTGAAATATCAGCAAGGCTTGTCCCGAGTATATCCAGAGCAGGCGGTTGGAGAGAATGCTTAGACTGGTACCCATGGTAATATTGCTTGTGGTTGCAGGCACTCTCCATCACTGATTACCAGCTCTTATCTTCAACCCACTAGAAGTATGAGAAGGCTAGACTGCTGAAACCGTATTAGGTTATGGTATCTTTATGTTTCCTAATGATGGTGTTGAATATTAGGCGACGTCGATGTTGTGAGCGTGTCCTTAGCGCGAACCCTGAATCTCAGAACGACGCGTTTTCCAAGGGTGTCACGTCTTCCATCGAACTCCATCCAAGGGACTCACCACATACTGATAATGGCATTCGATCTAGTCGTGGATTACCAGCTTTCATTTATCATCCCCGCTCTCCATGAAGATGTCCGGCTACACGGCAAGGTGTCCAACGCTTGGCCAAGGCGTGCTCGTGCATCCACATACATGACGCGTACCTAGGCAATCTACTCGATTACACGCCCACCGGCTCCCTTTGCTACTAGACGAATGAGACGCTCTCTACAGCGCGCCAGAAAGGGTAAGCTATTTCATATAACCCCAAAGTCATTACAAAGCTAACAACCTCAGGATGGCTTGTCCTACCCCTCGGCAGACACCCCACTCGCTTCCAGCCTACGCCCTCCTTCTTGCAACCTCCGAACAATACGCAGTCAGAAAAGTCACGAACCAACGATCCAAATGGTGGGGACAAGCAAGCGCGGAGTAAGTTTGCAAGGAGCGTGCTTGAAGGAAGCACGGTAGCTCTGATATCGCTCTTCGGTCTGGGCCTTGGCGGCTATGCCTATAGTCTGTTTTACAAGAGGACGGTTGCGAAGAAGATTGAGAATGCTTTCGCAACAGGATACAGCTCGCAAGAGCGGGTTGCGTTGGGTCGCATCTCATACGGTACGGAACCAGATAAGATACAAGAGATTGTAGAGAGAGAATACTGGGTTCCGCGAGCGGAGCAGGAAGACATTGACAACGTCGTCAGCGGGAAGGCTAGGGGAAGATACTACTTGGTTATTGGCGAGCGAGGTACCGGCAAGCGAGCACTACTTCTAGAGGCTATGCGGAAGGTCAACGGCGATGGCATTGCTATGCTGGAAGCGCATAACGATCTGGAAGTATTTCGAACGCGACTCGGCAAGGCCATCGACTACGAATTCCACGAAGACTACATCGGAGGGCTGTTCAGCATTCGTGGCCCTAGGGACAGCTCGCCGCTGCTAGACATCGAGAGAGCGCTCAACCAGATGGAGAAGGTAGCTCTGTCGCTGCGAAAGCGTCGCGGCAAGCCTCTCCTCATGATCATCAACAACATTCATCTGTTCAAAGACGACGAAGCAGGAAAGCATTTACTAGAGATCTTGCAGCAGCGCGCCGAAATTTGGGCCGGCAACGAGCTGGTCACAACTGTCTTTACCTCCGATGAATTCTGGTCTCTGGAGCGCCTGACGCCGCACGCAACCAATATGCACGTCATCAGCGTCAGAGACGTACGGAAGAATGTAGTGACTACTGCACTCAAACAGTACCGATCGCGTTATCATAATGAAGACGTACCCCAAAGCATCCTGGACGAGGTCTTCGCCAAAGTCGGTGGCCGACTTATCTTTCTGAACCAAGTCGCCAAATCTAAAGACATGCTAGAAACCTGCAAGCAGATCAACCGAAGAGAGAAAATGTGGTTTCTCAACAACTGCTGGATCCTGGGCGACTCCATGGACGACGACGTAGAAGAACAGCAAAAATACTGCGCCGCCGCCATCGTCCTAGCACGCGCGCTCGTCCTGCGCGAGCAAGAAACATCTCATCCAGAGCAATTCTTTCTGCCTCAGATCCCGCTACACGAAGCCCGTCAGATCATCACGCGCGCCGACTTCGTCCACCCGTTCGATCACATCAACGTGATTCATATCGATGCTCATGGTATGGTGCGAGCGGATTCTGTGCCCATGCAGAATGCGTTTCGGGAGGTCGTCCAGCAACCGGGCTTTGAAGAGCATTTGAAAGCGACGCTGAACCGGTTGGATGAGTTGGAGAGTTTGGCGAGGACGAGAGAGGTTGCGATGAGGGATCCGCCGGATAGGAGTGGGGGTATTGTGCCAGTGCAGACGTATTGCGCGAAGCTTTGAGACGGTGAGGACATGGGTTTGTAGATATCGCGCATGTGCTGCTTGTCGTAGCAGTTGCGATCTCGTGCCTCACAACACAAACATTGCCAGCTCACGTTCAAGTTCGCAATCGTCTCTCCACAGTGGACACACTTCAACAGCTTTCGTCGACGATCATGGCCCTTCTGGCTTACCCTAACAACATACTTAGTGCAATGCTAGATGAATCTTGTGCTCTCCTCGACAATGAGGACTCCCAGTCCCTGCGCCTGACCTGCCGACGCATTTACCAACTGACCAATGTTGACGCAGTCATTCGCTACGCAGACAAGCTCCATGAAATTGAAATCTGGTGCAACCACCAATCCCTCTGTTTCCTTCTCCACCTTGTCAAGAACCCAGCATTCCGGCAAATGGTATGGTGTATAATCTTCTATACACCTGGCCAGTTCCCACCCCGACCTAGAACGCGGAGAGTAATTCGTGAAGAAGAAGAGCGAGACGCGTACATTGACTCAAGTGAAGCCGTCGAGCTTCTAGCAAAATGCTTGCGATATCTGGCTGTCGCACCAAATCTCAGCTTGCTACAACTCCACTCTTTCAGTTGCCACCATCTCTTGCTGGCGGCACTGGACCTAGTGCAGTTTCCAAATCCCCATGTTGAGGTCTTGATCGAGCCAGAACGGCTACTGAAACATGACTATGGAGAGTTTGGGCGGTCATCTTCTTCATTTGCGCGCTATTTGAGGTGGACTTCCCTTGAAGAAGGTACTCCGTCAATTTCGTGCCATCGAGGTCCAACTCACCGGGATGCTGTGGTCGATCGACTGGAAGAAGATAGTGAAGACGAGGCTGACAAACAGATGAGGATGAAGAATCAGATAGAGACACACAATCAGACGAAAGCGAAGATACAAAAGAGACTGAACAAGAACGCAGGGTCAGGAAAGCAAACGAGAACAGAAAAGCACTCGAACAAAGCTACCATGTCAAGGACTACCGACTCAACCAACCACAGATTGCAAGCTTTTTCCACGGATTAAGAAGCGTTCCGCGCTTGTGGCTCAACGGATGTGACGACTTTCCCCGACTACGCTTTTGCAACGCCTACAACGACTTCTTTGCCTATAGCATCGCCAAGGTCCCTGTTTACTCATCTCACCATGCTCAACATCCGCTGCATGTACATCAGCGGTGGCCGTCTCTAGCGTTTCATCAAGCAGCAAACTCATACGCTCGAAAACATTCACATCGATAGTACAGCTTTGACCGACGGTTCCTAGAAGAATGTTGCGCGAGTTCTCAAGAAGGTCTCCAGTCTTGAACAGCTGTTCCTCAGAGGTCGTCTTCGTCAGAAAACGAATGCAATTCCTACCACACGCCGACGACCTAGAGCGTACAAGGGGGTTAGCGATTACCGTGTCTTTCAAGACTCATGCGCATGTTCAGCGATATCTGAAGGCTTTCATCAAGTACTTCTCGACGTCTGAATATGTACAACAAGATCCTGGTCGTGTTCAAGAGCGTAGGCATCGGCGGCTTTTGCCGCAGTATTACATGGTGGATCTATTCGATTTGCCATAAGTAGGATGTTGTACAAGAGCAGCTGGGGTACATGTGAGCGCGTGAAAATTTCGTTCTAGAAATTTACTGGTACTGACATGCTTTGCAATACCGAGTGGGCGGTAGTTGGCGCCGACGTAGAGACCTAAGTAGTGCTCGAGGTGTTTGGAGGATACACCTGCATTGCGGTCATCATATACGATACAATTGAAAAAAAGTCGTGATTTAACTTTAGTATCGGCACAACCATAGGCGTAACATGGGAGCAGATTCGCTGCGGGCGGCACGGTAGGTGAGCTTTGGGCATGGTGACGTCAGCAAGTTTCCCAAGCGAGCTCCATCTCCAGCTACACCGAAGCTGCTCTCCTCATCTCGAAATACCTCGACATCAGCTCTTGGTCCATGTCTCCGAAAGCCTGACAACCTATGTACATGCGGACTGAACTCTCAATGGAGTAGCGTTACCGTAATGAATGCACGCGCCGGCCTCCCCTCATCGTTGGCACCCAGCGCGAAGTCTTGGTTTTTCCGACATCCGAAATGACCAAACCAGATCGCGGTAGCGGACTCTCCCCAAACCTGGAGAAATACGACGATCGCTTCCGCAATTAGCTGCGGAGCCCCGCAAGATGATATCCAGGGCTTAGGTTCCTGAATGCTCGGGTGAAAAGCATCCGGAGCCGCTTGGCTGGTAAACACCCATGCTTCTGCAGCCGGCTATATGAAGTCTGTAGCCATGTACTCAAGAATGTTTGTCACCCCAGTCCGCCATCCCATCACATCATGATGGGTTTCAATACGCTTTCTTGCCAGCTTTTGCTAGCTGCAGCGACTGCCTCCGCCAAATGGATCGTTCCAGGAGCGCGTTGGAGAGCTACCGATGAGACGCTTGTGAATGCGCACGCGGGTGGTATCACTGTGGATCAAGAGACGGGCAAGTACTTCTGGTTCGGCGAGTACAAGATCGAGGGACAGGAAGAGGGTGGTGGTGTTAGTGTGTACAGCTCCGATGATCTCGCGACATGGGAGCCCCACGGTTTTGCCCTGGAGCCCATCGAGGGTCATCCCTACATCTCCCCTGAGGACATCATTCAACGGCCGAAGGTTGTATACAGCCAAGGTACTGGTCAATACCATGTAAGCACCCGTATTGAGCAATGACTGTAGCTTTGCTAAAGGTTGATAGATGTGGTGGCACGCCGACAACTCTACCTATGGAGAGCTCCTTCAAGGTCTTGCTGTCTCGGACAACATCACTGGGCCATACAGCTTCGTCGATGCTACAGCACCCCTTGGAAACTGGTCGCAAGATTTCGGTCTGTTCGTAGACCAGAAAGACGGTCGTGCATACTCGCTATACTCCAATGGCGACCGCAGGGAGGGACGCGACGTATATTTGACATCTTTCAACGAGAACATCACTGCTCTTGATGAAGTCGTCCATCGTTTCGACAAGTACGACCTCGAAGCACCAACGATCGTGCAAACCGATAAGAGCTACTTTGCACTCATGTCGCACAAGACGGGCTACCGCCCAAACAGTATGTTTTTCCCCTAGACGTATATCTATATCACATGCTGACCGCTTCCAGACGTGGTTGCTTTCCGCGCGGACTCCCTTGCTGGCCCCTGGTCCCAACCTTTCATCATCGCACCGCTCAACACCCGTACGTTCAACTCGCAATCTGGATTAAACCTTCGGATCAATGGCACCAAGAAGACGACTTACCTGTACATGGGTGACCAATGGGACTCCATCAGTCTCTGGGAAAGCAGATACATCTGGCTACCGCTTGAGATCGATGAGGAAAAGAAGTCAGTCGAGCTCAAATGGTACGACGTCTACGACCTTGATGTGAAAACGGGAGAAGTCACAGCTATTAATGGCACTACCTACTACGGCAAAGATGCGACCACCACTGGCGATGCCTACCACCAAGAAGCCACATTCGGCAGCGACGGCGTCATCGTCACCGGAATCTACGGCAACGACAGCAAAGTCACCTTCTCCAACATCGAAGGTACTGGCAAGCCCCAGTGGGTCTCATTCTACTACCAAAATACCGACGACATGGGCTTTGGCGACCAGCCTGGAGGTTCACCCGATCGTATCAATGGTACATGGCAGCTTCGCCGTATCTCGAGCGTGATCGTCAACAACAAGACGGAACAGGTGGAGTCGCTGTACCAGAGGGATACGCACAAGGGTATCGTCTTGAGCACACCGCTTATGCTGAACCTGGAGGAGGGTAGCCACAACACTATTACTATTGGCGGTCTGAATAACGGACAGGATGTGAAGGGTGCGGATATCGACCGCATTGTTGTGTACCCGCCGGAAGAGTAGTTTGCGATTACTGCAAGACCCTGTCAAGAGTTACACTGGTTTAACGAATGATGATCAATAAATGCGCGTGCAATCCATGGGTCTGTGTTGCGTCCACTCCCTATGCGCAATACTGTAAGTGTACTAGCGGTGTCGACCCTCGCGCCTTCCACTACAAATTGCGCTACTCTCTCACCTCGCCACATCTCTCAATCAACCAGTCTTTTCTCTTGCCCACGCAGTCAGCTGTCTGTGTCAGCGACACAACCCGAACTTCTCGCCGTTTTACTCCACCATGGGCCTCAGTCATCACCCCGCGATTCCTTTCGACCGATTGAACGAAGCTTTCGTCTGCACAACCAGGAGTCTACATCAGTCACAAACCCGATCTTTGCGCTATTTCGGACCACCGTAGGCTTGAGCCGCACTCCCCCAGCTCGATAGACTCGGAATGTCTCTGCTATCCCTACCCACGGAGATCATCAGCAAGACTTTGCGATACCTAGGCCTGAAGCACGATGTAGATGGCTCCGTATACTACAATAACGATGACCTGAAGTCGCTCCGCCTCACCTGCAGGGTGACATTAGGAGCTCTGCGCGCGCCATCGGAGAAGCACGATGTTCTCGGTGTGAGATCAATCTGGGGAAGAACGCATGAACTAACGGAGAACGCAGTAATAGACAGGTAGGTTGGACATGAGATCAATGGCCAAGGAAAAGTATCAACGATGCTAGTAACTTTGTGTGCCATGCCATCCATTCAGGGTTGAACTTGTGATTTTCGCGATGCCGTTGTTCCCGGACGTCGTTAACCTATGACAGCCTAGCTTGATACCTATGCCGCCCCATCCATTCCTAGGCAGCTATCGGCTCCATCCCGCAACTCCAATTGTCCTTATCAACACCGTTTCACACACTTCTCTTTATAGACTGCTATGGAGATTCCGAAAATCCGCTCGGCCCCTTCAGACCCGTTAGCGCCATCCTTCTTGACGTTGCCAGCGGAGGTACGAAACAGCATCAGTGAATACGTGTTCGTGCTGCCAGAACCAATACACATCCATAATACCGACTTCTACTACGACCGAAAGTCTTATGAGCCTTACAAAATCTTCCCCGATGACAGCTCAGAGGATGACAGAGACATGGATTGGGGTCCTCGGACCAGGCACTTTGCTAACAGCATGGAAGAGTGGGAGGAGAGGCATTACTATCTTGAGAGAGAAGCGCGGATTTTCAGGAATAAGGCAGCACTTGGGCTTGGGCTGCTAAAATCATGTCGCCAAATTTATCACGAAACGGTCAACTTCTTGTACTCCGATAATACCTTCATTGTTTCCAGCGTCGGCTCAAGGTGTGACCGCGAAGAGATTAAGCGGTGTCGAGTCACCGATCGGAACGACTACTACCAAATCAAGTATGCTCCAATGTGGCTCGCCTCGCTTGGCTCAGATGAAGTTGATGAGAAAGGTAATCATCGACATCTCGACTGTCTGTGATTGGAATTGTGGGAGCGCCGAGATGCACCAAAACCTACTGCCGCTACTAAGGAAAGTTTGGAATGGAGACCTGGTACGCTGTAGCATTACCTTCGCCCGCTACTCTAGACTCACAAACAAATGTTCCGGAAGCTCCCATCCCAGCAATGAGGAGGAGGATATCGACGAAAATGCTGCCCGATTGAACAAGGCGTTCGTCGCTCTCGAAAGAGATGAAACGTTGGATCTTCGCCGCCTTTCCAACTCAGAATTGCTTCTCTCGTCCGTCAGCATTTACAATTACGGAGAAACTGGGCAGGTGCAGTACTACTCAGGACCGCGAAGCGTTTGCCGCTCCTTCACAGTCGATCAAGCGTCCGGCGAGGTTAGATGGGCCACCGCGGGGCCGGTCGGTCTACTTGAACTTCCTCGCAAAGCGCAAGGTATGGTCTGTGCTTACGTGATCACCGAGGAAGAAAGCCTTCGACTTTTCAGGGACTACGCCAGGATACCCAATTTTGACCGGAGCATTTTCGATGTTTCTATGAGACTACGGCCGTCTTTGGTCAAAGCAGTAGGCGAATATATGCCGGTAGTCATTGAGCTTGCGACAAAGGAGAGAGTTGACGATGACTGCGATGCGCATCCATTGCGAAGATTTGACCCCAGGATCGATCTCGGGGACGATGATAGCCTGGCGAGCAAAATCGCCAATGCGAGCCTCGGGGTGCACTCAGGACCTGCGAGACCGACAATCTTGATCCAAGTCGTACTTACCCGCCCCACCAACCCCACTCACATTCACATCAACATCAATCAATTGGTCAATTTCATTCAAACCCCCTACGACAAGATATTGAAAGACGATATTCGTGTTGGGGTCGAAGTTCAGCAGACTGGGAACGATAATTCACGTTGCGAAACCAGTTACACTACAATTGCGGAGCTTAAGATGAAAATGTTCTTGTACTTCACGGACGTTCTCGACCAACTTCCACGTAATGGAACTCACGGACCAGCACGCCCGGAGTTGTGAATCGATGGACATGCAAATCTTATCGATTTGGTTGCACCGCCGAAGGGATTTCGGTGGAACAATGCAGATTCAATGAACTTCAAGCGTGATGGAAGGACCATGACTAGCCTCTTCAACGATATCGTGCGTCGTCACCGCGTCAAAGCGAAAGAGTCCTTTTGCTGTATAAGAGGTTACAATCAATGCATGTACCACACATGGGGAACCCTACGGAAATGGGCAAAGCCTGTCTGGAGGAAGCAGGCTCTACAATGCGCGGGAGATGGAGAGGTTTCTGCTTGAGATCATGTTATTGGAGATGAAGTAAAAGGGGGTTCAATTCTTTTGAGCCGTATCAGCAATCAATCCTGCACCCCTTGAATCAAATTCTTGATACCCTCTCCTCTCGACGTCTTTTCCCACGCGTCGGTCGCCTTCTCAAACGGCGTTATTGAACTGATTAAAGGCTTCACATCGATCAATCCCTTCTCCAAGAACCCTACCGCAAGCTCGTAATCACCTGCACCATATCGGAAGCATCCCCTCACCATGAGCTCTTTCTGGCCCATAGCCACGATCGGAAATTCGATCTTCGGCTTCCCAAGCCCGGTCTGAACATACTTCCCGCCTGGGCGCACAAGGTTGATGCCCATATCGATACTCGTTGTCGCACCGGAAGCTTCGATGACGGTATCGACAAGACCGCCAGTCGTATCGATGCCGTGCTCCACGAGATCAAACTTCTTGAGTAGTGCTTCGGCGTCGTCTTCTGGACTGGCGTCGGTCGACGAGCGGAAGGTCTCACACTTCAAGTAGCTTGCTGCGAATTCGAGTTTCTTCTCCAGAATATCGACGATGATGATGCGATGCGCACCGAATTGACGTGCAACGGCCGCGCAGAATAGCCCGATCGTCCCGCTCCCCATCACCACGACCGTTTCGCCAGGTTTCACATCTGCCAGCTTGACTGCATGTACGGCGACCGCAAGGGGCTCAACAAGCACCGCTTCGTCCAAGCCCATTTTATCGGGGATTTTGTAGACAAAATCTTCTGCGCTGCGAAAGTACTTCGATAGCGTGCCTTGCGTATCAGGCGGCCCGGGTGCTGCGGCAAAACGCATGTCGCGACACATGTTGTAAACCCCAGATTTACACACTTTACATATACGACATGGTACGCCTGGCTCTATAGCTACGCGATCCCCCGGTTTGACGCTTTTGACAGATGGGCCGACGGAGTGGATGGTGCCTGAGGCTTCGTGGCCCATCACGATGCCGGTGGAAGGATTGATCATCTTGCCAATGCCGCCGTGGTGCCAGAAATGGACCTGGATGTTCGATTAGTCGTTTGTTGGGGTTGTATGACAACTGATAGTCTTACGTCGCTTCCGCAAACTCCCACATAATTGATGCGAACGATCACGTCGTGAGGTTCAATCACTTCTGGCACTGCGATATGTTCGATCTTCGCGTTCTTCGGCCCATACAGGACTACAGATGGGTTCTGCATGATGTGATTGCTGAAGGCGGCGTGTATGCTTGAAATGTAGTATGGAACTATGCTATCTCGCCAGATATGTGCAGAAAAGAACGTCCATTTATATGGGATCAACGAAAATCAGGCGTCTCTTACAAGTATACATATCCGGCAGTCGCGTTTTTGTAATCGCTATCGACTGTGAGCTACGTCGTAAGTGGGGAGGTAGACGCGTGTAGCTTCCCCGCATCCGGCCTCCCATCGTCTATCCCCGCACATCCTTCGATACGCAGGGAAGGCATACGGCAACCGCGATGCAGCGAGGTGGTGATCGTAACAGGCGAAGAGTCAGCGTCATGGGCGAAGAGTGCCTGGACAGATGATGAGAAGGCGCATGTGTTCACGCGGGCGCCGACGATGCGGGTTTCGGAGCTGCTCATCGCACATAGACCACACCTCGAATCTTGCAGTTGCCTTTTCGTGGAGTGTCACAGCGTCTATCAATCGCTAATTACTCCTTCTCAAAAATGATACACAATTGACACGCAATAGATCAAGGAGCTGTGGCACGTGGAGCTGACAGCACGTGAAGACGCGGTGGGAACGTGGAGCGAGATGGATACTTCGCCCCCGCTTTTATTCCTTAGCGTGCTTTGGAGCGATGCCGCTCGCCACCCATTGTCGCTTTCATATCGCCGGCGTCCTCTCTACGGACCGAATTCCCCCTCTTTCCACATATCTGTACAGCGCGCTGGCGTGCTCACGATGATTTCGAGATCAAAGAACACACGCCCGGCCGCTTCGCTCTGAGGGTCGGCTACACCACCACTAGAACGACTGGGGAGATAGAAAACGAGCTGTGGCTGACCAAAATCAACGCGAAGACGACAGGAAAGTTCAAAGGCCTGCACTACTACACCCTCGAGAACGGCGATTCGGACAAGTACGTGGACGGTGCACAAGTATTCAAGGGCACGGGCGTCTTCAGCAACCTCGCGAAGAGTGGACGCGTGAGTGGCTTCGCCTTCATCACGAAGGCGTTCTTTCAGCTCATTATGCTCTATACCGGCCATAGATCAGTGTACAGCACGGTCGGATGCGATAACATGACTCTAGGCCACCTTACTATCGCGCTAGGGGCGATTGCTAAGCTTGGTACTGCCATAGGAGAGGAAAACGCGGTTGACGACAGCGAGGAAACATCTGTTGGTATTGGAGAAGACGGCGATCTCATCATGGCGGAAGAAGGCTGCGGACCGTCGCTCGAGCGCAAGGAAAACAAGAGGAAGGAGGCCATACAGACGGAACTCGATAAGGGTGCCTCAGCAAAGAAGATTCGCGCAGGCTGGAGTGTGCGGCTGATGACGATGGCACACGGGTCATTGGTGAGAGCCAGACAGATATGAGAGACATGGGTGCAAGGCTTGAAGACAGCATCCCCGAGGCGAGGTGGAAACGAGGTGGGTTCAGGAAGAATAATAGCTTTCTGCGATCGTCTGGCGATTGGGGTTCTGGCTGCTGAGCCATTGCGGAGCTCGACGCGTCACAGAACATCAAAGATGTCTGCGCCTACTGGACGTCGCAAAGACAATCTATGTGTAAGGAAAACCTAAGAAGAGTCGTTCACGACCTGCCGTTGCCGTATGTGATGAGTTTGACGCATGAGCATAGCGAACTGTCTGTCCGCGTTGCTTGTGCGATCTAGAGTTCGCTGGATTTTGTCGTAGCCACGTGATGTTGATCTAGTCTGTTTTCGGATGGTGCGCTTTCCCAACTTCGCGAGGTCCAATCCGAGCAATATTGCCTTCATCATCACCATAGCACACCGATATAAGCGTTCTCAACTCAAAGTACAACATGGGCTCTCCCCCGCAAAAAGTTGTCGATTGCCTCACGCCCAATCTCGCGATTGCGCTTGTGTGAGCTCAACCGAGCCGGCACATAAACTTATGGGCTCAGGATTACAGCTATCGCGTCATATCATGCTCTCGCCGTCTTTAGGTGCCTGGACATGAGCGGATAGATTTCTGCCCGTCCCTTGAGCAGCGGAGCCATGTCAGTAGTGTGTCCCGAGGTCTGAGATGTCTGCTTGGGTACCCACGACTAATCACAATTGATCGGCGCTGTCGCGTCCGTGTTACGCGCGTAGCGATAAAAGTACCAAACCCTAATGTTCGGACACGCTACTTCAATGACGATCATATCGATGAGGGATATTACATTCGTCTCAAGCCGAATGCTGCAGCATAACCGTTCATTTCTACTACGCTGCTCAAGATGCCGATTGAGTCGTCATACCCGCCCATTGCTATACCTGCCGTCGATGTATGGACGTATTTCCTCGAGCGACCGGATCGAGAGTACCCAGAGGACCATGGTATGTATCCGAACTCGTCTATTGAGCGACAGCTAATAGGCGCAGTGCTCTTTGTAGACGTTGCCACCGGGAGAAAGCTCACATATGCTCTGCTTCGGTCCTGCGCGAAGCAATTTGGAAGCGCCCTTCAGGAGCGATGGCAATGGCGCAAAGGCGATGTGTTGGCTATCATGACGCCAAATGATATTGACGTCGCGCCGGCTACCTTTGGAGCGCTACTTGTAGGAGGTGTCGTGTGTCCTCTGAACTTCATGTACACGGTCGATGAACTAGTGTCTCAGTTGACGTCTTCGAAAGCCAAGGGACTCCTGACGAATGTGGCATGTCTCGAGGTCGCTTGCAAGGCAGCATCGAAATTCGGCCTTCCCCTGGATCGGATACTTCTAGTTGGAAATAATATGCCTACGAATCCCGTTCAACACTTCTCTTCTCTGAAGAGCGCGTCAGACAGCATAAAGCGAGTTGAAATTGATCCCAAAGAAGATCTGGCGTACCTGGTGTACTCTTCTGGAACCACTGGGGAGCCAAAGGGTGTCATGCTGACCCACGAAAACATTGTGGCAAACAGTATTCAGGCTACAACAGCGAATGGCTACAAGACCAATTGGAAAACAGACACCGGTATTGGCTTCCTACCCATGTATCACATCTACGGTAAGCTCAAAGAG
Organism: Alternaria rosae; assembly: GCF_020736505.1. NCBI lineage: Eukaryota > Fungi > Ascomycota > Dothideomycetes > Pleosporales > Pleosporaceae > Alternaria > Alternaria rosae. The sequence goes on from NW_025763582.1 coordinate 678,214, forward strand.
TTCACGGTCGAACATGCGCTGATAGATGCAGGAATTGCTGTACTATTGCTAACACCCATCTTCTACGGCGTGACCACCCACATAATGCAAACATTTGACCTCAAGAAGTTCTGCGAGACGGTGGACAAAGAGAAAGTCACCATCGCTTACATTGTTCCGCCTGTCGCGCTCGCATTAGCTAAGGCCCCCATCGTCGACCAGTATAACCTCAAGTCCCTGCGCGACCTGCATTCCTCTGCTGCTCCAATACCCGTCGAGATCATCACCGCGATACACAAGCGCCTCGGCGCTCAGATACTTCAGGTCTACGGTCTATCTGAAGCCGCACCCGCCGTGAGCTCGCAACGTATCGAAAGCTGGAGCACGGCGTTGGGCACCTCTGGACGCTTGTTGCCCAACATGTCAGCCAAGGTCGTGAGCGACGGGAATGAAATGGCGATAGGTGAAGAAGGTGAGCTGTGTCTGAAAGGACCAAACATCTTTAAAGGGTACTACAACAATCACCAAGCCACGGCTGCGGCTTTCGACGCGGAAGGATGGTATCACACCGGCGATGTTGGAAAGTTCGATGAGCTTGGGAATCTATACATCACCGACCGCGTCAAGGAACTCATCAAGTACAATGGCTTCCAGGTTGCGCCTGCGCAACTCGAGGCTCTCTTTATTGGCCACCCGGCGGTCGCTGATGTCGCCGTTATTGGCGTGTACAGTGAGTCGAGGGTGACAGAGTTACCAAGAGCGTATATTGTTGTGGCGGCAGGGTACAAGGGCGACGGGAAGCTGGAGGAAGAGCTACATCACTGGTTCAATGAGCGAGTGTCGCCGCACAAGAAGTTGAGGGGCGGTATCCGCTTTGTGGAAGCGGTACCAAAGAGCAATGCGGGAAAGATACTACGGAGGGTACTTGTTGAGCAAGCGAAGTCGGAAGAAGGGGAGAGGACGGTGAAGGCTCGCTTGTAGGCCATGAAAATATCAGATCGCGACGCAATCTTACACACCACCATATGTTTGTGACAAAGTACATTAATAGATACTAATACTATCTGCTATCCATCTACAGCTTCGTAAACAACGTCTCCTTCATAGCCCTGACATCCAACTCCTGCGTCCACGTACTCCTCGGCTGCGTATGCAAGAACCAGTACGTATGCGCCAAGTCCCTCGGCTGAACAAGATGACTTTCTACATCTGCCGCTTTGTCCGTCTGCCCGGTCCGCTCCCATTGCCTCTTCATCACACCACCGATCAGCTTCCCTTCCACTGGCCCATCGATAATGACGTTCGCAGCATGAATACCCTTCGCCTGATACTCGCGCGTAATGATCTGGCACAAGGAGCGCAGCCCAAACTTCCCGGGTGAAAATGACGCCAGGCCTGGCATGCCTCGCAACGCGCCCGTCGCACTGGTAAAGAGAATGGTACCTTTGCCCGCGGCGAGCATATCCGGAATGACGAGCTTGCTCGCCCAGAATGCGCCGAACAGGTTGATCTTGGTGAAGTTTTCGAATTCCTCTGACGTCGTGTCGATGAGCGAACGTCCGTTCACGCGACGCGCGCCGGCGTTGTAAACAAGTACATTGACAGGACCGAGCTCTTCGCGAATGCGTTTGAAGGACGATATCACTGTATCTTCGACGCGCAGATCCGTGATGTAGTAGTGCGCTGTGCCCGTGCCGACGTCGCTGTTGATGTTCTTGGCCATGGTTTGTAAAGCTTCTTCTGTACGCGCAAGCAATGCGACGACGAAACCTTCGGATGCGAAGCGGTGGGCTACTGCTTCGCCGATGCCTGGTCCTGCGCCTACGACGGCGATGACAGGTTTGTTGGCGGTGTTCTTAGACATGATGGTGATGTTGGGTCAGGAGACGGCCTATTGGGTGCGATGTCGCGTCACTTATCCTCACATCTTGTCGTGGAAATAGGTAGTAGGTTATCTACTACCGGAAGCTTGTCGTGCATAGCTTGTAGGGCTGGTGCTGGTTGCATGATTCGCTTCGATGCGGGGAAGACGCGTCCCTCGGAACCTCGGAACAGTTGAGTAATCGCGCTACCGTACGTATCGGCCTAATTGTCTGTCTGTCGCAACCTTCCTTTACCTTGTCACTCGCAGTCGGCATCAAAGCGGCTCATTCTCGCTCCATTCTCAGGTATAGTAGATTGAAGGCTGTTCAAAAGGTATAGCATTGATAGTACAGCTGACTACCCCGCCACTGATGCCGCTTCATGATCGTCATCATCATCACTAGATCCTTCCCTCTGCGCGGCATTCTCCTTTCCACCACCCTCTTCAGCAATTCCCTCGTCATGTTCGAGCCATCTTAGCGATAGGAAAACTAGGCTCTTGAGATGCTGGCCGATGTGCATCCAGAGCTTTACTCGAACAAGCTCTCCAGACTCACGCGCTTCAACACCAGCGTCACCGAAGTTCGAATTCTTGCTTGCTTCACGTTCATCTTCTGGACCTGTTTTGGCGGCGGCGTCGAAGTCGCAGAATAAGCAGATCCCTGACTCGCGAGACTCATGATAGAAGTGTCTTCTGCACTCGACGTCTATTGTCGTCGGGTAAGGACAGAATTTTTGGTGTGCAACCAGATGCTTACGCAGTGTTTCGTCGCTTGGAAGTTCCTCAAACTTTCCATGCCGGTCACAGAACCAAATTTGACGTCTGTGCATCTGTCCAGCCCAATCGACACTGTGTATCTTCATCATATGTTTCTGTCATTGGTCCATGCTTGCAAAGTACAATGGTGGCTTTTGACACTTTTCAGAGATGCATGTGTAAGGCTGTAGATCGTTGTTGAAGTGCGATTTGCATGTTGTAAGCTTACATGTCAACGACGCGCGATAGCTTCATGGTCAAACGTACGGCCACCAGCCTTTATTCTAGAGCTTCTCAATTCCGAAAATATCAAAACATCAACTGCATCGGCAATGAGCGGCGCCTCCTACCGACCTGGGTGGTTTTGGGTAAGGGTATGACTCGGCTACCGAGGGTTTAGCTCATGTCAATAAACAAACCCAGCATCAAACCCTTCTAACACAGCCATCGTGCAACTTCAAGATGCAGTGCAATAGGCGACTATAGCTAACTCGAAAGCTTACGTGCTATAGAGATACACTATCGCGCCTCCCTACAGCTCCATAGACCCGCCGTTGATCCCGCGTCCGACCCACCACGTCCTCGTACTTTTCGAGCACATCGTAACCGATTTCGCTAGCACAGTCGCAAAATAAGAGGCATCAGAGTGGTGGGTTATACGCTTTTCACATCGCCACGAAATTGATCTTATCACTTGCGTTTGCAGCGATGGAAGCTCGCTGCCGCCTGCGCTTATCTATGAGGAAAAAGCTAACTAGGAGGTTTTTGTCGCAAACTCAACCTCCGGATGGATAAACAACGACATTAGATTAGGATTCAAGACGAGCTGTAGTACGTGCAATCGGAGAGAATGACGATAACAATTTTCTGCATTCCTTCATCAGATTAACTAGCGATACCGCTTCCAACCACCCACAAACAGCAGAGCGAACACGAAAAGAGTGACTGCATATGCAGTCTTCATACATCTGTGATTTGGACCATTATCACCCTCAATAAAGCTCGCCTCCCTTTCTGCAGCATCATCGTCATCGGAAAACCGGTAATGACGAGGTACTCCATCTCCCAGATAGTCATAGTTCGCAACGCGTCTTTCAAGCATCTTTCTCTTCTTCGCATTTGTGATTCCCAACCCCTGAAACAATGCATCATCATCAACCCCATCATATTCGAAGTTGCACTGCCTCACATGCGCAAGCGCAATTAGTACAACATCGTCTTCACTCATATCATAATCTGGGAAAAACCGCTCCAGAAGCACCCGTTCGTTTGGCATCACTAGTCCTAACAAAGCAAACACTCGATCTCGCGGGTCTTTGCATTCCGAAGTGCTGTGATTGATGAGCAACTGGGAGAGCGGGAGATGCATTGTCGGATGGCGATCTGGGTGGCGTCCGGTGATCAGAGGGAAAGCTTTCCAAAGCCTGCTGTCAAAGTCTTTCGGCATAGACGCTTGGTGGATGTGCTCAAGTACACCTGCACGTGATCCAAGTGCTTCTTTGAAATCAAGCCAATTCATGCGCGTGTTTCCGCAGTACACGTTCACATCCTGGCCGAGGAGAAACTCCTGGATGACCCAGAAGCGAGTCCAATACGAATGGTTTGCTAGATGGGACATCTGATCGTAGAATTCGAAGCCCGAGTCCTCAAAAGTTCGTATTGGTTCGTGCTGAGATTGATATTGCTCCACAGATGGTGGGAGACCAAGCCAAACAGACACGGCACTCGCGTTGCGATATATTGTATCCATGCGCCGAACTTGCGCGGTACGTTCTGCGTTGTTCTTTTGGTCGATACAAATTGCGTCCACCCAGAGATGTGTCCAACCTGCCATTTTGTCTTGGGCTAGATAGTGCAGACATGACCAGAGATTGAGTCGGACGGGGAAAGGTTGGTCATTAATAAATATGTGCTCCGATGGAGTTTCATTGCCCCAAGTGTATGAGACCGCAGTGTAGCGAGGTGTTGACTTTTGATCAAAGCGGGTCATGCTGAAGGAAAGACGGTTTGATTGGATAGAGACAGGAGTCAGAAGTCGGAGGTCGCTATTGCCTATAGGTAGATAGTTGAAAACCATGGCTTTGTAGTGCGGATCGTGGATGAACCTGAAATGTTGGGTACTGCAATTTGCGTCAGCTCAGTCAGCTCTTGATCAAATGGCTGCCTAATGGAAGCGACTGGGCTGCAGGATGCGCATCGCTTCCTAATTAGAAATTATGGGTCAAATGTCTCCCAATTGGTCCAGCGGAGGAAGTACGACAAGCCAACACAGGACGCGGTGTTCCAGCACTTGATGTCAAATGCAAACGACACTTCCTGTAGGTGGCGTTAAGGTGTCAGGATCTGATAGAAACAGCCAAACGGAACGTCTTAAGAAACTAACGTGTTTTACAAGCGAGCCGCCTATCCCACCAACTTTGCGCACCTTTCAAGCTCAAAGTAATCATGCCTCAACCCTAACAACCTCTTTTATACTCCTCTAAAGCCGATATGCTGCTTACTATCTCCTCTCTTGATAGAAACCAGATCAAGGCTGTAAGAGTAGTTGGTCGGACTTTTAATGTCCCTCGTTCGATGCTACGCGACCGACGCGCTGGAGTACCTGTACAGTCACTGTACGGTAAATTTTACGATCAGAGGCTTCGTTGGCGAAAGAAGGCTAGGACAGCTAACGGATCGCACGAGCTGCGGAGCTGTACGACACGGTCACGTGACAAGGGCGTCCAGCCAAGACACGACGCCCATGGAAGCCATCAAAGGGAAGGACGAAAGGGAAGAATCTCTCAAGTATACAGATCCCATTGATCCATCCAGTCTTTCGATGCCCTCAGTTATTTCTATCACGCATGTTTGTGTCAGGCACGGGAGGTGCGCTAGCATCGCTTTATGTTTCTTGGCTCGGTGCGAGTCGTGCGTGGTCGTACTATCTTGGTAAGTGTCGCAAGCGGAGACAAAGCCTACACATGTCAGTCGGAAAAACACGAACGATGCGAGATAATGCCTTGCCTCTTTTCAAGCGCATCCTGATGAGTTCCAGCAATCGGATCACATCTCTCCGTAAGCCCGGATTGGATCCTACTCCCCGGTCTAGAGACCACCTCCCATCTTCAAATGCGCTTGTCTATCCAGCCCAGATTTCGAATTCATTATAGCACTATAAGAGCATTCTGGATAGTGGCACCTGTATGTCCGGAGGTAGTCTATCCTCCGGGACGGCCTCTCGAAAGAGCCTACCGTATTCGCTAGCGAGCACGAATATCTTGATTTTGTCGCCCATATTGTGTAGTGGAATTGCTGAAAAGCATTTTATTCGACTTTTGAAGCTCTGATGAGTCACCTTCGTAGTGATTCACATTCATGACTCTTTTGTACTACCTATTGTGTAACATAAGATGGCGAAGGCGGAGTGAAGAGAACAGTCACATAATATGCTTGCTTCTCTCGCTTAGGTCTTAGCCTAGAAACTTGCTCTTAACCTGCGCTCCGCCCGCAAAGAAAAGGACAAGAATTATTCTCTTTCTCCTACATACAACTACCCTTATCAACGTAGGAATATAGAGCTGTCCCTTACTATTCTCTTGTAGTGTAAAGCAAGTACTATTGCCTACAACTACCCCTTACATATTGCCTACTACACCGCAGTCCCACTAGATGCTCGAGCCCACGTTGTGTCTCACAATCTCATACGCGAGAGCTTCTGGAGTTTTGAACGTCTGGTATTCGCAATCGATGTCTTTCGGTGACAAGTAACGTCGGACAGTGGGAAAATGGGGGCGAAGAAGCATACTGAAGGGGCGTGTTTGGGAGCGGAAGAAGGCAGAGAGTTGGGGATGAATAGCGATTTTGAGCTTGATGAACTTGATAAGACGGACGTTGAAAACTTGGAGAGAGTGAGGGGGTAGAAAGGTTGACAGGGTCAGGTATGCGCTTTGGGTCGCTAGGTGAGCACATGATCAAGGTAGAAGGAACGCGACAATACATATTGTATGTTGGTATTGTGGCCGCTAATAGGCCAGTGTTGGCATTTGCCCTAATGTCGTGCAGATCTAGTACAGTAAAGAAACATACAGTGTTTCGGTGATATCGCAGGAAATGGGTATCAAGTATCAACAGCGAACCTCCCGTACAAAGCCATCTTGGAAATTGTCCCGACTGTCATCTCGTTCATCGCCATAGTGCTCATACATCATGTCTCTTCTCGTGCATAAGCCAGCCACTCATCGATTCTACATGAGCCCTACCGCTGTACTATGACCGGCGGGATTGATATGCGCTTGCGGATCTCAGTCGATTACGACCATTACCTTCGCCTTTTTTTTCTTTGGAGATTGGCGGTCTTCCGCCACGACCTTGGTGTGCGCTCTGATCTCTTCGTCCATGTCATCCTCCTCAATATCGTCCTCCTCATCCAGATCAACGATATGAGTGCGCTTCCGGAAGGCTTGGCTGGCACTTGCGATAGATGAGCTTCCATTATCGCTTGGTGCCTTCGCGCCGCTCGTGTGGAGTGGCAAAGTCGGTGCCATGAAACTGAGGAGTCCATTGCTACCAAGTATATCTTGGCCCGTAGGCTTCGCGTCGCCACTGGCTACACAATCTAGTTGCCGATACTTGCGACGAAGGTCTTTCACACCTCGGTCGAGGTCGTATCTGGACACATCAAGGCCGTTGATGGTGCGCAGGTTCAAGGCGTCAGCACGATCGTCTCCCCAGTACCATGTAGCATCGGATCCTTGAGCGATTCGGTTATCGTGCTTTCGTGCAAAGGCGCGCGCCTCCACCACAGCTTGTCGGCCGACATCGAGTCCTGGAGGGTTGTCATCATCGGACTTAAGGAAGTAGGCCATGGCATCGCGCTCATGGAGACGACCGAGGACGCGTGAGTAAGGTATTGCCAGTTCTTTATCGGCAGGATGCAATGGGTACCAGTCTGCGTAGTCGTTTGCAACTCGCGGGGCCTCAACGTTTTGCTCGGTAACCCACAGCTTGTTCGACCGTGAACCATCGCTAGTATAAGCTGAGCCATAGATCCATATCTCGGAGTTGTAAGGTCGTCCCTCGTCGTAGTCATTGTCGGAGGCCTTGTCCAGATTGGTCCACTTCAATCGAATCGATTTGATGCTCATGACATCCGTACAGCCAGACTGGCCAAACTGCTTATTAGGAAGGAGACACACTGTGTCACCGACTGCGAGCATCTCAGCACCAACGTAGATACCATGGCAATATATGCTCGCGTTGGGCCAGGATCCTCGGAATCGATACTTGCCCATGAGCGAGAGCGTTGACATCAGAGCGAGGGCGTTCTTGACAGTGTGGTGCCATTCCTCTTGGGGGATGCGGCGTAAGAGGTCTCTCCACATGATAAACGGGCTTGTCTGTCGCAACAAGACGTACTTGTGTCTCTTAGAGAGCGACTTGTCCGACTCGTTTGGGTTTGGGATCGGTTCGACGCGTACACCTATGCTAGAAACATTGCGCTCCTGAGTAGAGGCTACGAGCTCAACGACCGTGGTACCAGTAGCCGGCTCAGTAACCAGGCCTGCCGCCCATTGCGGAGTACCGAGATGCAGCTTGCGCCGCTCATCGTACATCTGAAGCTCGCCAGTGGTGTTGTCTCGAACCAATTCAACGGTATCAGGCATGTTGCGTATATACAGGACAATGTCTCCAGTTCGGGGAACCCACTGGTCTTGTGCCTTGACATCTTCGAGAAACTTTGGAAGTTGTTCTTGTTCCGCTCGCCAGTCTGGACTGAGGGGCTCAGCGATGGGCTCGTCTACGTCGCGGTGTCGACGAAGCTTGTCGATCAGGTTCCTGTACACATCCGGTGTACCTTCGCTATCGACATTGGTCGTGTCTAGACCTGGAGTGATCTTCTTGGGCCGGCCCTTGTGTTGTAATGACAGACTAGGCAGTGATGCGACCGGCAGCTGTTTGGCGCTATGAGAACTAGAAGGCCGGCTGTGCACGGACGCAGAGGAGTTTGACTTTCGCGAAGACGCCGCGCTTGAACTTCTCACTTGAGAGCTGTTGGCTGAGGTTTTCGGAAGAACGCCTGCACTTCCACTGCAGAGAGTACATGGACAACCTATGCTGTTGCCATTGTTGCTCATTAGATGCTCGAAGTGAGGGAAGTAGCGGTTGGGTGAGTCGAAAGCCTTCTTTCTGGGATGACCATATAGATATTTATCGACATGCTTTGCGTTTGATGGTCTCGGACGCTCCCACATAGTATAGCCTGCTGGCAAAGCTTCGAGTATGTAAGTGACTCCCGGTCGGGCCTCGCCTCGATGCTCTATCCACGCCTGGCCGATCTTCTCTAGGTATAGAGTAGGCGGGTCTACCTGGGTGTGTATACCTGGTGGAGGGACGTGTAATGGGTCGCCATCAGAGCATCCTGGGACGAGTTGCACTGTTACCCGAGGAGACATCTTGCAAGTGAGGTTTGTGAGACTGCTGGACAGCTTAAGTAGTGGCTTCGAGAATCAAGAAGCTGTCGCACACTGATGCTAAAATAGACGTGCAGCAAGCTCAAGGGTGAAGAGTCTTTCGAGTGAAGTGCGTGCAGGTGTGCAAACGTCACGGTAGGCGAGAGCATGATTGAGGCAGCCGCGTTTGCAGATTGTGACGCGTCGGTGAAGCGCGCGGTGAGAGCGAGAGCGCGCGAGGAAAGCGCGTTCGACGACTAGCGTCGGTCCTCATCAGACATCAAGAACTCGCAACACTATCTATCTTACGTGTGCCCGGATGGTGAGGCTCGCCACGTTGTCTGCACGCAAGCACGTGAAAGAACGTCGAGTGAGGTGAAGCTCAAAGCTTGGCAGCAAATTCCCTCGGACCCGGATCCCTGCGCCGAATGCAGGAACAGGCTCCGAATTTAGCGACACGACCCCTAATCACTCAGCAAAACAAACACCGCCCGCGAAACGAGACTACCAACGCGACTACCAACAAACTTCACTCGTGCGACATCACTTTGCAATGACGGCAGAGCTTTCAGGACTGTCCCATGCCCATGGCATACCTCCTCAACCCCAGATGTCAAGCACGCCATCATCCTGTCTCTGCACAAAAGCTCCCGTCAAGCTCTCATGATCTGCCCATGCATGGCGCACCCGTTCCCGACGCAGCACCGTGCGGCTCCACCGATAACCAGCTCCATGAGTGATGGTCAGGAGAATGGGGTGACTCCCTAGCCTGTTGCAGTTTACTTCGATACTATAACGGGCGCTAGCGCGTGATAGAGCGCAGGCCCCATACGCTCGAGGCCTGAGTAGGATCATGTCAACAAGATTCCGTCCGTACAAGCTTTCGCTCGCTGTCATGGCTCAGGCGGGTGCGTCGCGCCTGACAGCCGTGGAGAGGGAAGCTCCTGTTGTCTTCTTCTCACCTCCCTACCCCCATCGTCTCCGTCATCAGCATCCCTACGCTCCCAGGCTATAGCGCGCGATATAGCGGCAAGCCACCCGCACGAGCGATAGCGACTGTAGTCAGGAGAACTTGGACAGTTTCTTTTGACACACAGAACAGCAGTACAGCGCGAGTCACAAGCAATATAGCCCTCCAGCCTCCGATCCAATGAACTTCATTCGCTCCAAGCGCGCAAAGGCACACTACCCCATCAATGACGACCGGCCGGCAAAGCGCATTTCGACACCGGCTGGCCAGCGTCTCTCTGTAATCCTCGATGCCAAACGAGGCAAGTCGGCTGCGTCCAAGACAGCTGAAATCAGCGTCACTACCGAAAGCACGTTCTGCAACGACCCATCGCATCAGCATGTCGGACCAGTACAACACCACAGGGTCGAGAAGAAGCCCGGCTTCATCCAATCAGTCTTGACGGGTGGCAGATTATTGACGCCAAGGGAAAGCAGCGAGGACATGCACAATGGGAGCAACCTCAGTGTCAGTGTGTGGAGTGATCGGGATGAGGAGAAGTTTGGACACGTACGACAACGGAGACAGAGAGGGATTGCTGCTTGGGGATGGAAGAAGGTCGCTGTGGTCGCCGCCCTGATCATTGCGCTGATCGTGGCATTGGGCGTTGGACTCGCTATGGGATTAAAGAAGGACTCAAAGAGGTATGCCAGCGTCATGCTAACATCGAGGAAATCTGGGCTAACAATCACGTAGCAGCGCACCGGCAGCGAACACAGGCGGCTCAACGACACCGGCAGGCAGCGAAAGCAAGCCCACCTCCAACCCCGACTCCAACTCTCCTTCAACGACCGACGACGATCCCCCATCTCCAGTCACCACCTCCACACCCTCCGCTGTCCCCTCGAACTTTCCCGTCGGAAGCTGGTCCCTAGTCCTCTTCCTCGATACCGTCACAACAGACTGCACCTCAGACCCAGACACTTGGACATGCCCGCCGAACACGAACTACTACGATGACCAACAGAAAGCTCTCACCATTTTGAACTGGGATATCAGCGGTTCCACAGGGTCTTACAAGATTTCTTCCGGTCAACAGGACGACACATTTGACACCACGTTCCAGAACGAAGACCTCGAGTTGTTGGACTCCGGGAAGGACACAGAGCGATACCGGTTCCAGATCTCGCGGTCCAAGACTGTTAATATGACGGGAAGCCTTGGAGGAAAGAAAGGCGACTTTGACTGCGACTACGGTGCGACCAATATGCAGGGCATCTTATACACCAAAATGCAGCAGACATACCCAGACGACACAATCGCAGTTGGAAAGGTCGCTAACAAGGCGTGGCCATACGGTAAGCATGACTGGCAGCTCTCATCCTACATACAACAACTAACTTGAAATAGCCGTAAAGATCGAACAAAGCGTAGCAGGTGGGCAGGGAGTACCAGCTTGCACAAGTTCGTCAGGCGACGACGTCAAGCTCAAGGCTCAGAGTGAGAGCACGTTGTGTTCCTGTTTCTACAAGAACTTTACACCTCCGCCCAAGTCATAAAACTCAATCCAAGTTTCTTTGTCTATTGTTGTCATCTAGCGTTTCCTTGCATCATCGCTCTACATTTACTTATCGAGCCAGGCGTAACTAGCATAGTGGGTTTTACTCTACACAGAGGTAATGATAGTGGTTCTTCCTCCAACGAGGTTCACGATTCCTTGGTGCATTTCTTCTCCTAACCTGATGGCTGTATGAGTGAGCCAGAACGATACGATGCATGCATTTACCCTCACCAGGTCCCGCTCTAACTTCGCAACACAATAGACAATTACCACATTAAAGACATCCATTGTTGCGCTCCATCGCAAAGATATCACAGTAAGAGCTTTTGGTGTCTTTGTTACTCCTGCGCAAAACAATCGCAAACCTCCATCCGGCTGCACGCTCCCACGAACTGCTGGATGCGGTCGCGCACCAACAAAGACAAAGCGACCGCGGTGAGCATACAAGAGCAGGTGACACAAGACATAGCATGTATGCGAGTGACCCCATCTCACGGCCAAGGTATCACGCTGATCATACAGCGCGCATCTTCACTTTACCAACGTAACTCCGATCGCGCGCGATGTCTTTCCTCCAAAACCTCTTCAGTTCGCCCGCCACATCCTCGCTCGCTAAGAAGCGCAATGTCCTAGATACGCCGAGTTCGCGCTCGGGTGAGAAGAGAAAGAGGGATGCGTACGACCCGGAACAATACCAGAATGCTGTTTATGCTGGTGCTGGTACGGCGCGGGTGAACGGAGATGATGTGTTTGTATTGGATGAGGAGGAAGCAGCAGCGCATCAATTGCAAGCCGAAGCTGAAGTTGAGATTGAAGACGATGACGAAGATGACGATGCTCGGCCGTACGTGACTCCGAAATCTGTTCGCAAACTTTCTCGCGATTTATACACTGCTATTGAAGCGCGCGGTTCGGGTAGTAGGGCTGATAGGACAGAGAAGCACGGCGAGGCAGAGAGGGCGTTGGCTGGTACAAGCACCAGGGTAACGGTCTCGCCATCAATATGTACGGGCAGTGAGACCGATAACGAAGAAGACGAAGTAAACGATGACATGGATTGGCCCAGCGACGACGACCTACATCTATCATTCTCCCCCACCACATCGTCCGCCAACCCAGTCATGACTAGCACCAACGCGATCATAGTAGACCAACTCAAACAAACCCCCATTAGCAAACAACCCAGACCGCGAACTGGCGCCAGCAGACCAATCACCACCCGATCTACAGCAACTAGACCCATCACACCACCAACACCATCACCATCTTAACTAACCATGACCTCACCCATCACTCCCGCCCATTCCTCAAGCTTCAAATACCCACCAGAATGACATGAAAAGACGCCCGAGCAGAAATGTTCTACAAAGCCCAACCTACGCGCCCGCGAACTTTCCTCAAACCCTAAGTCAATCCGCGCCGAATCACCGTCAGAACCAGAATACGCGTTCCGCGACGCTGAGATAAGGGATGGACTATGCCATCTCACGACCTCGATCGAGGACTTCTCCAAAGAACATTTCCCTTCCGGCGCGCACACCTCTTTCACGTTCAAGGATAAGAACGGGGATGTCATGATGCACAACAAGTTCTTCAAGTCATTGACGCTGGAGACGGCGAAGTTAATTAATTGTGTGGCGAGTGGAGGTCCAAGTGGATTGTGGGGATGGCACAATCTCTTTGTCGATATAGAGAAATTGCAAGCGCTTGTTTGTGGGGTGATTGGGAATGTGTTGAGTGAGCAGGTGTTGCAGCATGGATTCTTGGGGGGGGGGGGGGGGGAGGACGGAGGAGGGGGTTAGGGTTGTGGCGGGGCGGTGCACAGGGAGGGGAAGGATGAGGATAGTGAGTAGACATTCTATCCATCTGATGGGAGTGAGAATGAGAATGAGACTGAACTGACGTGAACATAGGTTTCGATTGCAACGCCCGCTACGCAGCGACTATCCGCGCCCACCTACCTGCACCGACATTCCTCCCTAAGAACTTCAACGGCCACGTCACACCATCATCGGAGCACTATGGGTGCACCTCTCCCCTATCCTCTCACTAGTCCACCCGCCTTCCTCTCCTACCACACCCAGCGACCCACCAACCCTCTCATCCATCTTCAAACCCCTCCGCCGCCTCACCACTTCCGCCGCCCTCCTCTCCCTACACATGCACCTCGACCCTCACACAGCCTACCACCACGTCCCCCTCTTCAAGGAAGACAACTACGATTCCTCAGTTATGGAATGCTACAACGATGCTTCCATGAGACAACGCAACATGCATAACAAATACGCAGAAGTCGAAGGCGAAGAACAGAAGCGCCGCGACACGTTGAGTGAGACGGAGAAGACGCGTGCGAGGGATGATACGGCGTTGACGTAGATTTTGTGTCTTGGTGGGATTACTGCGTATCGGAAAGGCGGATGGGAAGTTGGATCGAGTGATGTGAGTGGTGAGGGTGGACCGGTGTATGGGAAGAGAGAGTATAAGAATATGGGTATACGCGTAAGGGTGCTTACGCAAGGGTTGGTGTATTGTCGCTGGGGACGGGCGCTTAGCATGCAAAAAGCTGCTTTGATGGATAACGAGACTGAGAAGAAGATACACGGCGATGCGTGGAGAGAGGGTGGTTTCATGCAGTTTACGGATGTGGAGGGTGTGTTTGACTGGTTGGGGAAGGAAAGGAGGGAGAAGGCGGAAGCGAGGGAGGCCTTTATCCAAAGGATAGCTGAGAGGGCGAGCGCTTCTGGTACTGGTACTGGGGCTGTGGAGAAGACTCATGAGATTCGAGAGGAACCAGAGAAGATAAAGAGGAAGGGCAAGGGGAAGGTGAGGGAGGAGATTGAGGACTCTGATCCGGATCGTTGAAGTGAGGTAGTGTTGTATTTGTTGATAGAGTTTGGAAAGCGTTGTTTTGATGCTCACCACATCACCACCGTAGAGCCATGCGTTGAAGAATACCAGATGACGTCTGAAGTCAAGTTATCGCAGTATTTCGTGTTTATCGCCTTTGCGGAGATAAGATAATAATGCACATGTATGTTTGTAGTCGAGTGCAATTCGCCTTAAAGTATCTTGTCCAGTCTTGTCCAGTCTTGCACATTCTAGGCACCCGTAACGAGTACTCAACGAGACTGTGCGGTGATGAGATGCTGCAGAGACGAGTTGTCGCAGTGGTTTCGAGATAATGAGGCTGAAAGACGTCGGCCGTATTTCGAAGCTCGGATATGCGGAATGTCATGCATCGATACTGAGAAGATACCCCTACATTGAAATGAAGACATGTCCACATGACACACTCTCATCGTTGTTGTGGCATTGCTGCCAGGCAGTACTTCGGTCGTGATGGGTCTCTTGGATGTGAAAGTTCCACATAGATGGGCATCTCAGTTTGTCGTCGTTGACGGATCGAAGGGCAAGAGGTAATCGAGTATCGTAATGCGCACACGTGTCTTCTGATGTCGAGGAAAGTCCGTGACCATCAAGGTGAGCGAAAGAAGTCATGGACTCAGCATTACTCACGAAGCCTGACGATATCGACGATCGTTCAATACAAATGATTCACTGCCAAAATGCATCCCACCGGGTAAAGCAAGCCGGACCTGCCACATTACGCCTGAACGATCGTCAAGCTCAAATCCCCATACAATACCTTTTTGGAAGGTCAGTCCCTCAGAAATGTGATTGCGGCTCCGAGGGGCATCGACTGATGAGTGCTGCATCTTTCGTCACAAAAGCCAGGGTTTGGCGGGATGACATATGCCACGCCGCACACATGCGCGACGGTGACGCGCGGTTTCGCATGTCAACAACGCTGGATGGAGTTATCCCGAAGTGCGGGAGGAAGCTATTGCTAGCATACTGCCGATCAGGTAGATAAGGTCGGCGCATTCTCGATCCCATCGACTCTAGCAACGACATCGTTCGCGGAGCAGTTCGCCAACGTTTAGGTCCAGCTGCCTAGAGGAACGATTCATCCTGTCGTGGTTGACGTCACAAGGCTGATCGTGCGCTCGTGTTGTCCATGGATGTAGGGCCGAAGATGATGTATTTGACCGAAAGACAACATCACAACGTCTCAGCTGTCCAGGGACACAATCCTTTGGTGGCATGGTCGGAGAATCTAGAATCGGTATTCCGATGTCAATCCATGCTGCACATCTGTTGAAGTCGACATTTGATCTCTGGCAGTTGCCGCATGTGCTCTACGTGTATGGTAGCGGCCCGATAACGTGACCCAAGAAAGGACCGTGTCCGCGCTAGAGATTCTAGCGCTGAAGCTTGAAATCATGCATGGCGCTGCAGGTGGAGGTGTGGAGATGGCGGATACAACGTATTAGACGGTGCAGTGTGGGTTCGAGACATCGTGTGAGGCGCCACAAGCGATCATGTTTCGGACAATTTCAAGAAAATTGCGACTACCGAGTGGGATAAGTCATTATCCACGTTGCTTGGTGTTGCATTGTCGACAACGTGACAGCGAGAGCTGAGCCTTTAAGCGAGGTGATTTAGACTACCGACGTTAGACGATGGTAGCACGGCTTCGCTCTGGTCTGCCATTCGTCCCTGGGGTAGGCGTGCCTGACGCCAAAACCAATGACGCGCATATTGTGAACATGATGAAGGGCCGTTTCTGACCACGTAGTGCAGTCGCAACGTTGGACACTGATGGTCCCGATTCCGAGAGCGTTTGGGGCGTTTGGGCATGTCATGCACCGGCTTCATGCTTGTTTGTTGGAGTCTACTCAGAAGTTGGTAGAAAACGTTGGCTCAATGTTCGGGTCAGTCTATGTCGCTGTGCTTCCTTACCAGAGTACTTTTTACCCCGCAATTGGCATGATAGTGTTCTCGTCTGGAGTTGTAGCCGTTACCCCAGAGTGTCATCCCATGGTACTGTGAACCAGCGGAAAAGGGCCATGTTGCAAGTTAGACATTGATGGAATCGGAAGATGCAATACATCTGGAAGCAGCCTAGGAGATGATGCACTGTCGTGCGCTACCGGATAGCAGACGTTGTTATACCGGGTACGTCACGGCGGCAGTTAGCGGTGAAGGATGCTAGCCAGGATTGGGGCTGGAGTCCTGGTGCGATCTTGGGACATTGTGAATCTGACGATGCCTCGCTCGCCACACTTACTGCAAGAGTTGCACCAAGATGCGCTGCGTATCGGTTCGGAAGCAACGATTCAGCTGAGGGTACCGTGCGTGGTGGAGGAACGTTGGATTGGTGGCTGGCGACGAGAGCTGAGACGAAGTGCATCCCAGGCTTGGGGCCGTTCGGCGATGGATGAGCAGAGTGAGTGACGTCGCCACCCAGCCATGTGTCTGGCTCGCAAGTCGGAAGTTGCACCGGTTGTGCCTTCCGCCAATGGCGCTTGGCAGTGTTGCTGAACAAGCGACAGCGGGAGAGCCGCGCCCCAACGGATTCCGCCCTCGCCGAAGAGGCCAGTCAGCATAAGCATGACGAGTGCAGGCGCGTACCGTCGGTAATATTTCGAAGACGTCGTAATCCACGGGACGACGTCTTTCGTAAGTGTTTTGACGGGGCGGTGATGAGGTGTCTAGAGTGACACAGCAAGTGGGATGAAATTGGGACTGGTCGAAGGGCGGGATCCCTCATTGAGCACGACGTGGGAGGATGAGCTGCTGCAGGGTCCAATGAAACGAGCGCTCACGACGTGAAGCGACCCGGGCGTGACGTTTACAAGGATGGCTGGACTTGAGTAGGGCAGACATAGTTGCGGTATGAGAAGACTCCGGTGCTCGGATGCCCGTCACGGGACGGGCTGCATGTTTCGAATATGCAACTGAGGGAAGTCAGGAGCAGGAAATGAGGCTTGTGAGGCGGCCGTGGGGGGTTGGTGTATGCTATCGTGTCGTGGTTGGTGGACGAGCACGACATTTCGGGTCGTCGGTACCTTCAACTATAGCAGTAAGGCAGTCAGTGATGCAGACGGGTAAGCGACAGACTCGTTACCCCAGACAGCAAGACCATGGGGTAAAAAGCAAGGCAAGACCTGCCGAGTATTGTTGCGGTGGTTAGAGATCACAGCGCTAGAGGGTGCAGTAACTTTGTGATAGAGATTAGAACTACACTACATGTAGAGCATTAATACGCGAAGGCATCTTGTCGTCCCAACAGCAGAGTACATACCGCATGTAGCGCAGGCTAATAGCAGCAGCGGCGGCGGGTTAGTTGAGTGCGTGTGTAAGAGAGCCCAAGGCAGTCAAACAGCCGAGCGCAGTCCGGCCAAGCAGATGCATTCCGCCGACCTGGCCGAGTGACTGGGTGACGGTTCGAAACGACGATGTCCATCGCTGGGGATGCTCGTGGGCGGGCTGGTGTGGCTAGCCAGGCGGGTAGGGATGAAGCATGTTGGGCGCGATGCAGACCAAGACCCTTTGAGTCGCAGCGGAGCAGAGCCATGTTAGTCATATTAGTGTGCGGAGCAGGTGGAATTGCAGGGCAGGTGGCAGACTGCAAGTGAGTGTGCATGGGCGTCAGCGGCGGTTCGCACGAAGAGAAGCATTCACGCGCCGGTAGGGAGTGTAGAGCTGGCCAAGAGCTGGCCCGGAGCAGACTCGGGTATAGGATGGTTCACGGCGAAGGCTACGGTGGTGTTGCCTGCGCCACGGGCAAGGGCGAGCGACGGTACTTTCCAGCTGGCCAGGGCGCCACGGCTTCTAGAAGAAGTTGTTGGCGATGCTACTGCACTGGGCCAGGGAAGCCTGCGTTGGACGGCGGCGTGAGAGCACACGCAGAGGCAGACGCTTGGAGTCGTCTCCATGCTCCGGCTCTAGTAGGGGCGCGTACCAGAAACCATGTGGCCGTGCGCCTTCTCTCCCAGAGTTGCCTCGGCCGGCAGTGCCGTATTCTCAATCACCAAGCCGGCGACTGGGCCAGGCCGAGAGACAAACGAAGTATATCTCAGACGGGCAGCCGTTGCATCGCTGCATCTCGCACATCGCCCGCCGTCGTCACCCGCATCGCATAATCCGAGATCGCCCTTCGTCACAGTTGCATTTCTGGCAGAAGCGACGCATACAGAGCACAGTAGCGCCAGCCCGCAATTGGCCGTATCCACCCACATTGCAGGGATCCTCGAGGTCGGCCGCTCTGCCCATACTAACCCTCGTCGTCACCGCTCCCACTTGCGCATATAATCTACCGCGCCCCGGCACGGCTATTCCAACTAAATTCACTGGCATTACTGGCATTATACTCAGCATATCCGACTATTTCAGACATCCTAAACACGCATTACTTTTGCGTGTTCTAACGTTGACGATTACCGACGCCACACACACCAACCGCACAGTCATCTGAAACTGCGCCTAACGAGTCGCCGTTCCACTAGCATTCGTTCCCCACTGCCACCTCGACACCCTTCACCCTCGCCCACCGTGAAGCTGGATTCCTACGAGCACCCGCCACCCCTCTCCCACTCGCCGCGCGAATCCACCGCAGCGAGCACGCCCATCTCCACGCCTGTCGAGCAGCCCGCATCGCCGCATTTTGGGCGTGGGAACAAGGACCCGAGCGCCGGCCTCCACCACCTCTGGCACCGCAAGCCCCAGGAGCTTGTGGCCCGCCGCCAGCCCGACGAGGACGTGCTATTCGAAGACGCGGGCGACTGCAGCTTCCCCCTCTTCCCCGAGGAGCCGCAAGTCCACAGCGGCTTCGCAGACATGGCCACCGCCTCGCCCATCGACATCCAGACGCCCCCGCGCTATGGCTCCAACTCGCCCCAGAACCAGACGTCCAACCTGACGTCGGCCCTGCGCCAGGCTGAGGCCCAGCCCGACATGGCCACGACGCCCGGCTTGCTCAACCCGAACAACTTCGAGTTCAACAATGGCCGCCCAAGCATCGGCGAGCGCCACCCCTCCATCAGCATGCTCGGCTCTTCTTTCTACGGCAACAGCGGCGCCCGCCCCATCACCATGAAGGACCGTGGGCGCCGCGAGAGCACCAACATGGGTAGCTTCGCAGGTGGCATGAGCTGGGGCGGCCACTCAGTCGGGTCCTGGATCCGCGACGAGTAAGTATCCACTTATCCCCAGTTGTAACAGCCCAAACTAACCACCGCCCAGCATCATGATGGGTACCTCACCCGCGCCCTTTGTCCAGAACTCGCCCTCCTTCCACTCGTCGTCCTATCTACCCAAGATGGAAGCTGCCTTCATGAAGGACTTCACATGCTGCGGCCTCACCCTCGCCTCCCTGCACGACCTCCTGCAGCACTTCGAGGAGACGCACGCCAACGCGCCCGCTGCCCGCCCACAGCAGCAGCAGCAGCAGCCCCAGAACGGCTTCACAGCCACATCCGGTGCCCCGACCAGCTCCATTGCACCGAGCCAGACACAGGGCGACCCGGCCTTTAACACACAAAACGGTTTCCAGTCGCGCTCCGGCTCAATAGGCGCACCCCGCCAGCGCATCGGCTCTGTCAGCCGCTCCAACTTGTCGACTGTGCAGGACATGGACACGCTGGACGACATGGACATGGACGACATCAACTTTGACAACCTCGGCCCCATTGAAGAGCAGCAGAACATGCAGCAATTCCCCGTCCAGAACCAGTTCAACCAGAACCAGAACCAGCAGCCCCAGCTCAACGTCAATGTCAACCTCGCGAACAACATGCAAAATCACCAGGG
Source organism: Alternaria rosae (assembly GCF_020736505.1). NCBI lineage: Eukaryota > Fungi > Ascomycota > Dothideomycetes > Pleosporales > Pleosporaceae > Alternaria > Alternaria rosae. The sequence goes on from NW_025763582.1 coordinate 698,409, forward strand.
CATGCGCACATCGACACCCACCACTCCGTCTGCCTCGCAGCAGTTCAACCTTCAGAACAATCCCACCGTCTCGTCGGTCAACACCCCCACAATGGGCACCATGCCTATGCAAAATCACAACTTGACATCGCCCGAGTCCTCACACCCGGGTACTCCGGCTGAGCTCGACATGGACTTTGGCGGTTTCAACCCAATGATGGGCATGGACATGAACATGAACATGGGCATGAACTTCGCCAACGGCAACGGCAACTTCGGCATGGGCGCATTTGACAACAACGGCACCATCGACCAGCCCGGCAAGCGTCTGTTCAGCAAGCAAAGCAGTGGTCTCAACCAGGCTCAGCTGCAAGCTGCGCTCAAGAACTACCAGCTCAGCGGAAACGACCAGAGCGAGATGGCCAGGAGATTACGCGAACAACAGCTCATCAACGGCGCGAGCATACCCCAATTCCCCTTCCCCGAGGAGGTCAAGCCGTTCCGATGCCCAGTCATTGGCTGCGAAAAGGCATACAAGAACCAGAACGGTCTCAAGTACCACAAGCAGCACGGTCACCAGAACCAGCAACTCAAGGAGAATGACGACGGTACCTTTTCGATTGTCGACCCTCTCACGTCCATTCCCTACCCGGGAACTGTCGGCATGGAGAAGGAGAAGCCATATCGTTGCGAAGTATGCGGCAAGCGATACAAGAACCTCAACGGTCTCAAGTACCACCGCTCCCACGCTCCCCACTGCAACCCCGAGTTGGCGATGCAGAAACTTGGTCTCACCTCGAATCTGCAAAATCTTCAGAACGCGAATGTCGCTGGTGCTGGAATGGGCATCGACCCCTCCATGTTCTAGAACTTTACTTCTTCGGATCGCTCTCAATGCGTCTCCCAACCTTCTACTCTTCTCCCAATACCCCGATCTTCGATATCCGCGACGACGCTTGTAGCTTCGCCATAGACATTTTGTTTCTTTATCGGCTGATGTTGTTCAGCAACAACACGAAAAGTCATGACTCGTCCGTCCCTTGTTCTTGCATCTACCTGGCGTTACTTGGACTGGAGTATTCCTCTACCCAACCAACCAGCCAGGCCTGATATCTTGGATAAAGAGACGTTTTTGGCTCCGCTTACGTATTTCGCTCTCTTGTACATCCTCTCGAGATTGTACATCTTCCTTTTGAATCGGCGGCGGTACAGCAGCGCTTGGTACGACGAATTCGATGTGCATTACAGAGGTGTTATGAGTTGGCTATCTTGCTTCAATCGTCTTTTTCTACGCGGAATATCCCCCTGAGCTTGCTAGACTTGGGTCTCTTTTTCTTATTTCTCACGGCGTTCCTCTATCACAGAGCAAACAAAAAGTTATTCAAAACAGGACCTTGATCCTCGAGGTCCAAAGGCGTTTTTCCATTTTCTGAGATAGTTGATAGACATGACGGCTTTCTCGACGAGTCGTAATACCACACTCTACATACTTCACACACTACTATCTGGTATCTCCTTCAACCTCATCGTTCATCTCCGGACTATGTTGTGATGACGCTCATCCATCGGACATGCGCCCTTTCAAGCCGCATCCAAACGTCGCTAATCTGGCTACCTTCACTACCAGCCGGGCCCATCGCCTGTTCGGTGTAGCGCGCCGTTTGGTTCTTGCCACCGACTTACACTACTGCGTACCGAGGGCTTTGCAGGGTAGCCATGAGATACAACACCGCATCCGTACAATGGGTTCCCTTGCCCACAACAACCACGAGGTACCGTCGTGCCAAGATTACAGCATCCCGCTACGTACCAGCCATCACATGCCGATGTATTGCCACTCACCGGGCGAAACGCCAGGTCCTCTGGGTCACAGCTTCCATGCCACGTGCCATGGTGTTCTGACTCGCCCGCCGCCTCAGCCGCCAAGCAACGCTTTGTCCCGCCACAGGCCGCTCCATCGTCGTTCTGCTGCGCGTCATGCAAGCGGACTGCTGTTTGTAGACAAGCCTGGTACGTGAGCATTGACAATGTCAGCCCGCGCCTAGTTTAAGACGAAGGGTAGGTGCAGAGCCGCATGACCTAAGGTTCCTGGTCTATTGGTTTTGGTTTCGACAGCCGTTGGCTACTGTGGACGCGCACGCCGTAGTTAGCCGAATGCCGACTCGCAGCCAATAGACGCGTTGCCACGAGACAATGCTCCAACGACTGGGGAAACTATTCGTGTGTAAGAAAAGAACGAGAAGGAACGAGATGGTAATGCTTGAATTGGTTGGGAACAAGGGAAGGGTCTGGACAGTGAGCTGACATATGATGATCGACGCAGAGCCGCGTTACCGGCGATTTGGATAATCGACGCAGCGAATCGTTGATCAAGCTGTGGGGTTGCGTGGTGCGCACTGTGAACCCTTTTCCTTCTTCAGCGATCCTACAAAGTTACGACGCAAATTGACGTACGGCGCACACGAGTCTTTGCCAAATGCATTTACACATGCATGAGCACTTCCGTCTTTAATCTCCGTTCGCACCTTGACTATGCAGCTCTCGGCACCCGCTCGATCCATCCCACACACATTCCAAACTAACTAACTAACAAAAACATGCTCACGATAGCCCCAGTAACACCCGCGAGCTACTGACTTTAAAGCGGGGCAGGATGGTTTCCATTACCCCCAGATAACTCCACTTCCAGTTAAGCAAGCAGTAAAGCACGGTGACTAGACGGACAGAACCCCATGCTAAAATATTGAAAGGTGTTCTTAGGTTCTTCTACGCAGGAGTGTTAGCCGCCGAGAAGGTTTGAAGGGAACTAAGGGATTTAGAACGGCACATCAGTAGCGGTGTGCAAGGAAGTATGCATCTGCAATGGACGGATGGAAGCAAGTGGAGATGCTTTGCGAAGAAGTGGACATGTGATGGGTGGATGGGTGGGATGCAAGACATTTTGGTTCGCATTTTAGGTGCGCGCGCGATGGGCAGGAGTGCATGTGCGTGTTGGTGTGGTGGTTGTCAGAATTTTGGCGAGGCGGGGCGACATACTGTAGTTGGGACTTGTTGGGTATAGTATAGTAGCAATGGCAGTGGTTTTGCGCGGCAGTTTGTTGATTGTTTTGGTGTCGTCTGCGTGATGTGAGAAAAAGGTGAGGTGGGCGGGATACTAGATTATCGTCGTGTGTAGTAGAGATGATACATTCCACCTTATCGCCATGTTCATAATTTCATGCCGTGTCCCGTCTAGGGATCGTGAGAGGGGTGATCAACCACACAGAGCGCTCAGGCCACCGCGCTTCTCCTCATCCAACTCCGCTCTTTCCTCGCGCAATATCTTCACATTACTTGTATACATTCATCACCATTAGTACGATGTCGACGCGCGCTTACTGATGAACACGAAGCACCTTGGCGGTTTACATGATGCGATGTAAGCTGCTGTGCCACATAGTAGACACTGGGTAGTTTACCGAGTAATATTGCAAGGGATGTCAAGAGATGCAGAGTGCAGCCGCGGCTGAGCCGGATACGTTGCTCATCACATGCCAGATCGCAACAATGTTACCCGGTAGCTGGTATTACTACAACAAACGGCTATCGCCAGCTTCATCTATTGAGTGTTGTGCTTTCTGAATCACACTTCTTTTTGCGACTGGTCACTTTTTATGATAACTCGCCATGTCTACATCGAACCCCGAAGAACCGTCTTTCCATCCCGTCGCGCGTGCGCCCGCACCATGGAAACTCACGGCAGAAGTTTATATGCTGTTTCATATGTTGAAGGGGTTGCCGGAGGGCGTGCACAGTGAGCTTGAGGGGAAAGAGGGTGGGTGGGATGATAAGATGATGGGGAAGTTTGATGGGGGGTTGGGGACGGTGGTTATTGTGAGGTATAGGGATACGCCTGTTGGTATGTGTGGTGTCTCTTTGTCGAATAAGAAGAAACGAAAAGGAGAGTTGAAGGAGTAAATGCATGTGGATCGAAGACTTAGTGCGGATGAACGCTGAGCGCGACTTCTTTTGAGGGGTAGGGAAGAGCAGGAAGAACATACTCGAAGACAACATGAAACGAGAATACCTATGGAAACATCTCTAACCTCATCACAGGCCCCTACGACGAACTCCTGCTCGTCCCCGGCAACTTCACCGTCCCACAACCCACGACCACCCCATCTGGCCAGCCCCACATCAAAATCCCAAAGAAAGCCCAACGCATATCCCGCATCTACGTGTCTCAACGCACAACGACCTACAACGGCCGTCTAAACTGGAACATCCCCAAACAGCTCGCACGATTTTCCTTCTCCGCACCACCTACTGCGCCCGGCGCCTCGCCTCCATCCACTCTCACAGTGCAAGTCTTCCCGCCTGGCACCAAAGAAGGCGACGGTGGAGCACCCTTCTTCGCTTGTACTCTCAAACCCTGGCAATGGGTTCCTCCAATGCCGTTGAACACGAAATACCTTCCACTCAGCATGGCCGCCGCGCAACCTCCCCTCCCATCCGCCTCGGGATATGAACAAGCGGTTAAAGAGGTTCAAGAAGGCCTAAAAGTAGACGACTATGACACGGATGTCAAGAAGATGGAAGCGGTGCTAGTGGGTACGCAGAAGTGGCGGGCGTTCGATATCGCGGCGGTTACGCCGAGAGCGAGGGGATGCTGGGTGGAAGTGCATGAGAAGAAGGAGAGTGAGGTTTTGGAAGAGAGGGGAAAGAATTGGTGGCCAAGGGGACTGGGTGCGTGGAGTGTGGGCGCTTGGATGGAGGATGTGGATTGGAGGTTGGGGGAGGTGGTGGAGTGGACGGTGTAGGTGTGGGTATGGGGGTGCACTGTGTTTGGCTAAGCTACGCATCATCTCATCTCTTGTAGAGAGGGTTGAGGAGCGAGCGCCGATGGTTCCCCTTCGAAGCGTAGGGAAGTGAAAAGCGCGCCTGCTGTGCGTTTGTTTACACTGCCTAAGTGCAGTTGCCTTGAAAGCGCGCACGAGTGCAAACCACGTATGATTAGACCCTTATCGTCACTTTGCTGTCGCTTTGCTCTCAGTCTAGCAACATCTGGTTTGGTTACCGCGCGCACGCTCAACTTCAACCACATTATCTTCACTCGATTGCATTGCTATTTTCACATTCAGTCAGCCTCTACCTCAGCACATAACATCAAGCGCATGCCACTCAAACGCATGTTGATATTGGTGAGTGTGCACCAGATGAACCCTCACTCTGCAATTTCAACTAACATGGATGCAGTCAGTCACGTTGATAGCTATACTCTTCGTCATGATGCGCTCTTGGTTGCCGTATGACGTCCGCTGGACAGCCAAGCTCCTCCTTCGCGATGTACAGAATATCCGGGCGAAGTACACTACAAGATCGAAGCACCAACGCGGGCCTGTGGATGTTGCGAGAAGCACTTCGACGCATAAACAGGCTTGCACCGAGAACGTATCGCAAGTGCTGGAAAGTGTTCAGTGCAGCAGACTGCCGCCACAGCATGCCGACCAAAGCAGTGTGTACTCCAAAGCACTTCAAGATGGTCCCGAGACTCCCCAGACCAGCAGCGAGGAGTGCTTTGGTACACTCTACGGCCTCCTAGAAAGCAGACTCAGAGCTACATATGCTTCTCGCGATCGTAACATGTCGCACGAAGACCGTTGGAGATTCCGCGGTAGTTGGCTAGTGCTTCACAGAGCCATCCAAGGATGTCGTTCGGACGAGAGCGATACTGCCTCCAGAGTCCGCACGAATGGAGCCAGTGAGAATGCAATGCTTCTGGAGATGCTAAGCCAAAGCACCGAACAGGTTCGACTACCTACACCCAGAGTCAGCAGAATGCCAGCGGCACCGTATGCCCGGCATGACAGCGAGCATGATCGCTATGACTCCATGTTCGGCGATGTTCCCACGCCCGCACACAAACCGTCTCCCGCGCAGCTGTGGCTATCCGTTCTTGAAGCCACCGACGACACCCAAAAGATCACACCAATGGCACAACAGCTTCTAGGGTACATCTCGCACGAGAACAAAGCTGTCGACATCATTGAGCAGGTCGGAAACCCCCACAAGAAGTTTTCCGATGCCGATGACGCTCAACTCCGAGTCGAATTCCGAGAATTACTATGTCCGGAGGGAATGTCGTCCAGACCGCGATGCTGACTTCACCGCCAATATCCAGCACAGTCTTGGTCCTCGGCGTCTTGGGCGAATCATGCACCGGGTCGGAAAAGAGGTGTGCTGAAAACCCTTCGTCGGCAGCGGGCGATACCGCATTGCGAGTGGTTGCCGAAGCGGCAGAGTGGGTCTATTGGTCATGGCTCTTTACCCCTCCTGTGGCATCCAACGTACTTATACCGGTCGGAGAGCTCGACTATGCAGCACCAAACCGTTCGGGGAACCACAACTACGATTCAATTTCGGCGCGCATCATCGATTGGGAGGTACTTCAGGGCTGCGAGGACGCTTTATTGGGGACTGTGCAGGAGCTTTGCGACATCTCACGACTTCGACACGAACTTGCCCGCGCAATAACGCGCATCGTCATACATATTAGACGAAACTTCCCCAAGACAAACTCGATCCTTCGTATGAGCAGCGAACCAAAAGGCAGCACGCCAGGATCACTTAGCCCACACAACAATTTGACCAGAGTCAATACTTATCCGCACGCTGAATTTACCATCCCGCCATCGGACACGCTGTCACCATGCCCAAGTGCCCAAACTCACAACGCCGATGCCCCGGCATCGGCCAACTCCAAGGAGAATCGCCCAAGCAACACTGCAACTGGAGATGAGAAAGCCCACCGACCTCTCGATGAGGAATCTCGATCAACGTCTATTGCCAATGACGAAGTAACCTATCCGGAAGGGGGCCTAGGTGCCTGGTCTGTCGTCCTGGGATCATTCCTTGGTCTCATCGCCTCACTGGGTATGATGAACACGGTCGGTATTTATCATGCCTACATTGCCGAGCACTATCTCGCAGACTACACCGAGTCGACCATCTCATGGATCTTCAGCATGTACGTCTTCCTGTCGTTCTTCTGCGGACTCCAGATTGGACCCATCTTCGATGCGCACGGCCCGAAGCTGTTGGTACTGGCAGGTAGCATCTTGCTTTGCTTGTCGAACTTCCTGCTCGGTGTATGCACACTGTACTGGCACTTTTTCCTCGTCTTCGGCGTGCTCGGGGGTCTCGGTACGTCGCTGATCTTCACGCCCGCCTTCGCCGCAGTCAGCCACTTCTTCCTACAGAAGCGAGGCAATGCAACGGGTATTGCTGCGGCTGGAGGATCGCTCGGTGGTGTCATATTCCCGCTGGCGCTAGAGAAGCTGCTACCCAAGGTCGGCTTCCCTTGGGCGACTCGCATCATCGGCTTCATCACACTCTTCTGCTGCATTGGTGCCTGCTTCCTCATTCGCTCTCGCCTACCACCCAAAGCTGGACAATCAGTATGGCCCGATTTCCGAATCTTCCGCCACAAGAGCTACTTCCTGCTCACGGTCGGCATCTTCATGATGGAGTGGGCACTCTTCATTCCGATTACGTACCTTACCACCTTTGCGGTCAGTACCGGCGCATTCAGCCCGTCTTTCTCGTACCAGCTCATCGCCATCTTCAACGCGGGAAGTTGTCTCGGTCGCTGGGTTCCAGGCTTCTTAGCTGATAAGCTCGGGCGCTTCAATAGCATGATTGCGGCACTGGCCATTTGCTCAGCTACATCGCTAGTCTTCTGGCTGCCCGCATCGCTACTCACCCCCACCACCGCGGCCGAAGCTATGGCTATCAAAGCACTCTCCATTGTCTACGCGGTGTTGTTCGGTTTCGCATCTGGCTCCAACATCTCGTTGACACCAGTCTGCGTAGGCCAGCTTTGCGATACGAATGTCTATGGCAGGTACTACGCTACCTGTTACACCGTTGTCAGCTTCAGTACCCTTACCGGTATTCCTATTGCGGGTGCTATCATCCAGGCGACAGGTGGACACTACTGGGGAGTGGTCATCTGGACTGCAGCTTGCTATATTGTGGCTTCACTTTGCTTTGTGTGGAGTCGCGCACTCCAAGTTGGTTGGAAGTTGGGTGTGAAGTTTTGAGGGGTGGTGTCGGCGGCCACGTGGGCTTGCGGGGAGATTGAACGTGCAGCGACTCGCCAGCGTACTCTTCGCTGCCGCTGGGATGCGAATCGATCGCTGTAACAGGAGGATGATGCAATAGGGAGGGGATACAGATTGGAAAAAGAAGGCGTGGATTGCTTTTGCGCACTTGCGTGCTTGACTGTGGACGGCGGTTTCGCGTCCTCTTACACTCTTTACTTGATTTTAGGACGATCTTCGCGGGCATAGTACACGAAGAATAACCACTCTTTCTTGCACATGATCTTAGCAAACCGGCTCCCGATTTTGAGTTTCAACGTGATACCGAGCTGGCGGATGATCTCCCGCTATTCGGAGCAGCCACCGCAGCTGTAATTCCCTTGCCTGGAAATCCCCATGCATTACCGCGGCTAGAATCCGACTTTTCGTCCAATCTCCACTCAATAAACGCCTGCACACTCGACAACATTATCCCGGAAACATTGTACCCGTAGCATTGGCGCCGTCAGCTTGGCCAAGGACGACGGCGCGCAATAGCGAAGAATGAAGGCCACTTTACCCCTGAGCCAATCCAGCTACAAACACGTGGGTCGGCTAGCGAAACGCCGCAAGCAGCACCGGGCGCACCTCCCTCCGAATATCGAGCGCGAAAGTATCGCGTCCTCCGTCGCCATTGAATTTGCTTGTTGTCACGCCTCGCGTCCGTCGCCGTCACGACGCATTGGCTTGCAGCTTCCAACAGCAAGATCTGCACTGCGCCATTGCCCCTCTATAGTTAGTAGCGTCACCGTCATTCGCGGACCGTCGCGAGCAAGCCAAGCGAAAAGACAACTGTACAACGCCTCTGGGATTCCTTCTGAGATGATTGACAGCAGGCGCTGCAAGGAAGCGCTGCGGCGATCGTCCCAGGCGTACCGTTCCGCGAAAATGCGAGTCGTACATCTGCCGTCGACTGCATCCAGGCACCTAGCTACCCGTTTTGGGACTACAGAGGCGCGATTAGGTTTGTAGCACGACAAGTAACCCGTTATTGGTAATTGAACCATGGCTTCTAGCGGTAAGCAAGGCGAAATAGCACGACAACCGCGACGAGAATGACTTGATTCGTGGGCGCGCCACCTTTTCAGCTCCTCCAATTTGGCAAAAGAACGGGAAAGGTCGGGAGCGTACTTGTCAAGCTCCTGCCGCTCTTGTAGCTTTCTTCTGCTGTGGGTATACAGATGCTTTTCTCTACCCTGCATATTTCCTTTTGTCGGTGTCCTGAACCCTGATTGTCTGCTTTATCAGGCCTTGATGTCAGGTTGCGAGCATGAAATCTAAGTCCTGCAGTTGTCTTACTAGCAGATACTCAAGCGACATGGAGCCCCCAATTCCCCGCAATATCGACCTTGACCTAGATCGGGACACGACGAGGCCGACTGCGTTGAAACGCAAGGGCTCAACACTCCAAACGTCGGTGGAGGTTATGAGATGCAAGTTTGGGAAGCCAGCGGGTTCACCGGAGGGTAATGGCGAGTTCAAGCCATCGAAAGACTGGACACCGATATACTATGCTGTCTACCACCAACGAGAGGCAGCGCTTTCACATTTCCTACGCGCTGGCGCAACGCCGAATGATGTCGCTGGCTTGGGACTACCACCGCTATGCATCGCCATTGCCAACGGCTACGCCAGCCTCGCGAGAGTACTTCTGGACGCCGGCGCAGAAGCCGATGCTGCAATCAAGGCCAGCGGCGAAACAGCCCTTCACATAGCCGTCAAGAATGGCCGCAGCGATCTCATCGAACTTTTGATCCCATACGGACCTAACCTCGAGACGAAAACAAACGAATCTGGCGAGACCCCTCTTCATTACGCAGCTTCGAAGTCCGGATCCTTAGCCACAGTCATGACCTTGCTCAAGCATGGCGCTAGCTACGAAGCCCCCAACGCTCGCGGTGAGACGCCAGCAGAAGCCGCTCTACACGCCAATAACATCCAGGGCGCCGTAGCAATCATCAATGCCGCACATGGAAAGCGTAACAAGCTCGAGAAGGAGAGGGAGATGCTGCTGAAGCACGTGAAGAAGACACAGGGCCGTTTCTCGGTAGGCAATGACCTCATCGCGGACATCTTCGCTGCAGCTTGCGATTCGGAGTCCAACGTTCTTGTGGAGGCCATCAAGAGGGATGACGCGAGTTTGGTGGAGATGTTCTTGGAGAAAGGCTCGGATCCAGATCGCGAGACCGCCAACGGCCTCCGCCCCATCTTCGTGGCATTGGAGTGCGCTGGAGCGCCGGTAATCACCGCACTCCTGAAGCGCAATCCTGATCTTACCATTCGCGACCGCAAGGACCTCACTGTACTTCAGGCCACTTTCGAAAGTCCATTGGCTCAGGAGAAAGAGACTATGTCTATCATCCTGGGTGCATTGCTGGAGCAGGGCGCGGATGCTACAGTGACTTATCCGGACGGCAAGACACTGCTCCATCACGCCGTATCTCCACGGTTCAGCCACCCCAAAATCGCGCTTCAGCTCATCGACGCTGGCGCAGAGGTCAATGCAAGGGACCAAGACGGCGATACACCTCTACATCTCGCAACGCACAACAGAGTCTGCACAGAGCTGTTGCTAAGACAAGAAGCAAACGCTGATCTTACTAATGCTGAAGAACTTACGCCTTTGCTCAACGCTACAACGAACAGTACAAAGGACCAGGAGCCAGATCTGGAGTCTCTCATCAAAGCATCTGACCTACGTAAGACCAACATCAACGGACAAACAGCTTTACATCTCGCCGCAACCAATGGACTGGAGAGGACGGTACAGTCGTTACTACAAGCTCGCGCGAACACAGCCATCGGCGACAAGGACAAGAACACGCCGCTTCTTCTCGCCGTAAAGCATCACCAATGGTCCATCGTACCACTGCTCACGATACCACCGAGCATCAACTCTTGGGATGAGGACGGCATGAGTCCTCTTCATCTCATTGCTTGCACCATACCCAAAGCGCCGGCGACATGGAACGACATCGCTGCCATTGTTGGCCCCTTCTGCGAACGCGGCGTCAGCAGAACTACGCGCGAGCGATCAGGTGCAACACCGCTTATTCTTGCTATCAAAACACTTCCAGAGGACGGCCTACCTGTGATCGAGGCTCTACTAGCACAGAAGGCAGACCGTAAAGCGAGTCGGAACTGCGTCAACCACGAAGACCACCAAAAGCAAGATGCGCTGTTCTACGCGGTGACGACAGGCAAACCCGTCTTCGTAGATGCGTTGCTCAAGCACGGTGCTACGTTCGACTTTGAAGATTGGGTACCTGGAACCAGCCAGTTGCAGCCTTCGGTCGAGGCCGATAAGCAGATTCTCAAGCTCTTCGCACAGTACGAGTGGATGAAGCGGGCCGGGGCATTGCGAAGACGGCCCAGCAATCCAGTCGCTGAAGTTTCGTCCTTTTCCACGACGTTGCCTGTTAAGGACCTTGAGCAGATGATCGCGATGGGTTTGGACGTTAATGCTTTACCGCGATCAGCACTGGGGGTCTCTTTAATATGCGCGGTCCTACGCCATATTACACTACAACCGCCAATGCCAGCGGAGTACATTTTGGATATACTCAATGTTGTCCTGGACGGAGGCGCTAACCCGAATGCGGGCATCCCCCGGAGCTCAAGGCGTTCACCATCACCACAGTCTGCGTCAGAGGCAACGCAGACCTCGGTCTTGAACCAGCATCCAATCACCTTTTTACTTGAGGAGTGCCCTGACGTCGCATTGGATGTTCTGACACTGCTGGTAGCAAAGGGTGCCCAACTTACTATCGCGTCTCCGTTTTCCAATGGCCGCTTACCACTGCACTCAGCAGTCGTGGCGCATCGCTTTGACGTGGTGCAGGACTTCCTGCTGCACGGGGCGGACGTGAACAGTCTCGATAACAAGGGACGAACACCACTCTTCATGGCCGCTGAAGGTGGGGATTGGGAGATCTTGAACTTGTTGCTTCGCAGCGGCGCCAGCATGGACACGCTCGATGTCGAGAACAACACGCCCTTGCATGCCGCAGCTGTCGGTGGCAATGAGAACATTGCCTCCTCGCTCCTCCTTGAAGGCGCTAAAGCGAACGTGAAGAACGTGGCCGGCCTGACACCAATGGCGTGTGTAGGCGACAACTATTCAGAGGAAGGGAGAAGCCTCATCGTAGCCATGCTCAAAGATGCCGAAGAGAAGGAGGAGAAAGACGAGAAGGACCAACGGAAACGCATCGAAGCAACCGCCGCACACGAAGCCAAGATCCAGCAGCTGAAGGATGACGAAGCGAAAGCGAAACTACAAAAAGAACAAGACGCAAAAGCTCGCATCCAAAAGGCCAACGAAGAGGCCGCAGCTCAACGTCTTCCCCAACAACAACAACAACAACAGCAACAACAGTCCCTCCCTGCCCCAATGCCCACATCCCCACCACTACCCACTACCCGCAAACCCTCCTTCCTATCCCGAAAGACCTCGCTCTTCTTCAACAAGTCAAAAGTCACGACCCCGACCCTCCAATCCGACACCCTCCCCAAACCAAAGCAAACATCCATGCTTCGTCTCCGCATCAACACACCACCCACCAAACAACAACCCCACCCCAACTCAGACCTCGGACCCCCCGTCATCCCCAACCGCGCCATCCCCTCCCCCCACATCCTCGCCAGCCCCGACTTCTTCAGCACAGAGTTCAACAACATGATGGATCCACGGCCTGTTATCGCGCTGCCGGCGGCTATACAGCGGCGGACGACTGCGGCGCGGGTTGATAGCGGGTTGAGTGAGAGGCGCAGTAGTAGTAGTGTGATGGGTATATTGGATCTAGAGAAGGTGAATGAGAAGTTGACGAGTCCGAAGGTAGGGTGTAAGAGGGAGAGTCAGAGGGAAAGTAATGGGGAGTTGGCGGATTGGTTGGCGTTGACGAAGATGATGGATGGATTGTAAGCGTTCTTTGATGTTTCCTTGTTTCGTTTCTTGTAACTTTACGACTTTTCCTGTGTATACCCAACGTGTTCTTCTTTTCTTTTCTCGGTGTTTCGTCAATTCTTCGCTGGCAATTATCTTTTCGGCATATTCTGGAGTGCGTTGCGATTTCCTTTGTGGTATTAGCAGTACTATTTGCCTAGGCGTACACGATGCTGGGAGGTACATGTTGATACCCTGTCTTTTGAGTACACACAATACACCTTTTTAAACTGACTTGTTTTTGGATATGCTTCTGTCGCGACTGAAGTTTCTTCACAAGCTTTGCTGAGCTCGATGTCAGATACTTTTTTGAAGCGTATGATGCCACCATCACAACATATGTGGTGATTGACATCACCAATATGGACGCTCCGTTTTCAAGCACACGTTATCAGCTACAATAGCAGTATATACGCGTGCTAGCGATATACTGTTGATTGTGTGAACCCAGTGTCCTCTCTGCTGGTATTACACCTACGCTCTCGCCATCAAAGTATGTGCGGGGATAGACGATGGAAGGGCGGATGCCAGTCGCATGCGCTTTCTCGCCATTTGTACGTGCTCCATCAACATCAAACAATTGGGATCTGACGCATCACGACTGTCGCCGCCAAGCACCATAATTGCAGCACATATTCCCTACCTATCGAAGGATGCGTAGTGGTCCAGATCCAGTCCCGAATATTGGTGGAGCTTTGTGGTGGATATCTATTGAGGCTTCGCACAGCGGAGGTGCGGGGGTTCGATGACGATGTAGTTCGCGGTGGGGACTGCGAGCTTCTGCGAAGACGACTACGCGTAAACTGCACGCGTAGAGCGTCCATTTCAATAAACACTTGCCTACAAGCATACGAAAGAAACCCTAGATCAGAGACAAAGCGCGGAAAAGTGGCGCACAGTGTGTACCTGCCTGGTGGTGGGTTAGCGTTGCTTATCGCAATCAGCGCGGCTGACGTCGCCCCCGCCTTCCTTCATAGCCCGCAGCGCATCGCCGAATCAGCCTCCACACTCATACAAGGACCAAATCAAACACTCTAGAGCCTACGTTAACGTTGAGCTACTAACTTTACGCATTCTTATCCTCATGTACGCTGCAGACCTGTTTACTTCTTTCCTTGTATGAGGTGCACCCACAACAATCCGACGCGTCCACGGGTCTGACTGAGTACCTCGGGCGACTGGTTCGTCCTGGGCTTTCTAACAACCAGACCGGATCTTTCTCCTCGACGACATCGCTATCGAACGCTCACACACACTGTTGCTTATGGTTGAAGGCGCGTGTATTATATACCGGCAGCGGCCATGGCCGAAACCAGACTGTGTACTAAGTGCCTTGCCATTCTATCAGCAGGACCAAACGAAAGCAAAGACAGAAAAGATCATCATGCTAGCAGCGAAGATTTTCACAATGCAGTCGAAAGAGGCTGTTACATCTGTAGTATGATTTGGAGAGAGCACAAACGTACGAAGGAAGATAATTACCGTGCGTGTGAACCTCTTCATCGTACAACTTACAAGTGGTATATCACAGGTACACTCGAGCGCGAGCAATCTGCCGAACGAGGGGAGGCCAGGCTCTCTATTCACGTCCATGCTAAGAGTGGGAGGTTCCAGAGTTGGCGCATATTCTGGCTCTTTAGACTAGCCATTGCAGGTATTCGGCCTGAGAATTGATTCAACAATCTTGACTGATAGCTGACTAAGACAGATCTACATCTGACGGTCTTTCAAACAAGGTTAGCTCCGTCAATGAGGTCAGGAGAAACATTCTCCTTGGTCAAACGATGGATCAATGATTGCTGTTCACACCATGTCGAATGTCGATCTTCGACAAACCCTAACGAGCTGCCGACCCGACTTATATGCGTCTACCCAGCTGGCACAAATTCAAAGATAAGGGCGAATATTTGTCGCGGTAATTTACTGCCAAAGGATACACCATACCTCACTCTTTCTCACTGCTGGGGTGAAATTGAGTTTCTGACTACTACACGTGCGACCCTAAGCGCATACGAATGCTCGCTTCCTATCGACAACTTGTCTAGAACCTTCCAAGACGCTCTTCTTGCCACGTTGGAGCTGGGCTTCCGGTATCTTTGGATCGATTCCCTCTGCATTGTGCAAGATGACCCCGAGGACTGGAAAAGAGAATCGCATTCTATGTATGAGATCTATAGGAACGCCATTTGCAACATCTCCGCTTCTGGCTTTTCTGATGGAGGGGAAGGCTTTATACTTGATGAGCGCCGTATTGATCCGACTCTAGTCGCTGTTAGTCTCGCCCGCGCGGCTACCCAGAACCTGTTCGGCGATACGCATTACTTGACATGTGCATTCCCATGGGAAGAAATGAGAGAAGGCCCAATCTTTCGTCGAGCCTGGACGTTGCAAGAGCAACTACTCGTGAGTAGCCTAATGAACGGCAAGATCAATGTCGTAACGATATTGACAGGCGAAACGTACGGTACATTTCGATGACAACCAAGTGTACTGGGAATGCAAATCGACTGTCGCAAATGAGGTTTGGCCCTGTGGTTGGGTGAACACGCCATTCGAAAGACGCTTCCGTGAAAGAACCGATAGCAGTTGGCTCTTCAAGATTGAAAGCGTGCCGAGCGATAGCGTTAGTCCGACCCAAATCGAAGAAATATCTAAACTAGTACACCCAAACTGACTGATCGTAGACCTGTATATACAACAGCTGGTTCGATATCGTTTCGGTGTATTCAGCTCGACGCCTCACCTTTGCTACAGACCGGCTTCCCGCGTTAGCCGGTATCACCAAGGAATTCGAGAAGTGTCTTGAAGATGGCCACGTGTATGGACTATGGTCAAGCGACATACATCGTGGTATACTGTTCTACCAGTCAGATGACATACCCGAACTACGAGGCACTAGAGTCTTGCCAACATGGCAGTACATACCAAGTTGGTCATGGGCATCTTTGGATAAGCCAGTGACTTGGTACGATCGAGTACGGCATCAAAAGTTGACTCACTGCACCAGTATTGGAGTGGTTCAACACCTAGAGACTCCCCGACTACGGCTCAGCGGGATACTTCTAATCTGTCCAGCCCACTACTCTCTTGGTCAAATCGCGGATAGCGCACATCGACTAGATGGACTCTTCGTGGGACTGGACGAGTGTGATTTCAAGTTCGAATTCAGCCCAGACCAATGGTTCGCCACGACTATTGAAGAGCACACGAGCAGCATTGTATCGACCTCGGCTTCACATCCACACCATACTACTCAGGATACACGATCGTTCCTGGAAAGCATTGTTATCGCACCGATAACGTGTTGTATAGCACCCTTCTTGGGCGAAGACGGCGTCCAAGTAGGTAATGTAATGTGCCTGCTCTTATATGCGCTGCCCGGAGCTCAGAATGGAGTGTATGTACGAGCCGGTATCGTCGTTGCTACCAAGTTCTTCTACAGTGAGGTGGAAGTAAACTCCAACATGGTTAAAGCTCAGTTCGAGGCATATCGGAGGCCAGTCGCCCGCAATCTCTTCCAAGAAGAAGATGATCATGGGAATTACACGGTCACGGTCATGTAGAGGACAAGGATACAGGAAAGAGACTTTGAGGGGTGCAGGGCGACACCGAATGATAGCGGAGTGGAAGCGAAACATCCTTCAAGCATATCAAAACTACATCCCACAAAGCTACACCTACACATCAACATCGTTTTCACCCCACAGAACCAACCAGATCACCAGAGACCCTCACCAAACGATCGACCATTTTGTCATTGCGCGGGAAAGCTCGACCTCCTTCCGTCTTGCTCCTGTGGCATTCATCGATCGGACACCAGAAGCGCGCGTTGCGCACGTCGTGCTTGGAGGCGTGGTGCCTGCACAACTCGTGGTTTCGGCCGAAGGTTGCGCCATTGCAGGGTGCAGCATTCCAGATACACCTGTCGTCACCTAGGCAGGTGGTTTCAACGCGAGCGCCGTTGTGCAGAGTCGGAACGATTGTCTGAGTTCAGTCAGCACTACACCGGCCGATCAGACCTCAGGGCCCGATGCTATCATGGACAACTCCGCATGGCTAAGCCGCCTACGTCACGTCGCATCAAGCACTGTCAGCTCATGCGCGGGGTATGTAGTCGTCTGCTCAGGCATCACTCATTATCCTACATTGCGTCACAAGAGACAGCTATGCAAAACAACGTCGACCATGTGTGGATGTGGAACGCCGCAAGGCAAGAACGCTTCCGCTTGTCGTATGATCAGACCTGCTGGGTTTACGAATATTCGGGCCTGAGAGTACCGGTGGAAGCGAGCGACGACGGACCGTCATCACTGTCAGACGTGACGGAGCTACCGAGGTATACGTCGCGATAACTACCTTTGTGATGCTAGCTGAAACACAAAGGGCGCAGAATCACTATCCTCTGATCAACACAGAAGGTAGCGAGGAGAACTGCACCTGGGTCAGCGTTGCCGCACTGCTCGCAGACGGCGACCGAATGACGACGGAGATGCTATATGCCCGCCTGAAAGAGAAGAACATAAAAGTGCCAAAAGGATCAATGTCACAGACTAGTCTTCTGAAGGCTGCAAGGACGCTAGGGAACGTCACAGACAAAGAAATCGACGGGAGTTACACCGAACTAAGTGAGAATGGTGTACCTCAAAGACAGAGCTTCGCAGTTGGTGTGCTCATACCGGGTGAAACCGACCCTCTCGCGCACCGGATCGTGGGATATTACGACGGAAATTGGTATCGCTTCACGGACTGGCAGGAGGCGCCGCTGCCAGGCCAAAAAGGTCGTTGTATCGGAGACGATGTCACGAAAAAGGTCATAGGCGAGGGAAAGGTCAGAGGCTGGCACATTACATACGTGTTTTGGTTCACGAGCATCTTTGGTCAGACAGAGTCTATGCTATAACTGCAATATTAATGCACCCTAAGCGACTACAAATACAAATGAGATTGAGGTACAAACTGCTCAGATTCGGGGTTTGTCATAAGCTCTTTGTTCCACAGATATACCACAAGATCACTATTTGCCTTGGAAACCGCTTTCGCACCGGCTGGTAGCTGATAGTTCTTATGATACACAATCGTCCCAGAATTGGAGTCGTATATCGTTATGTATGCATATTGGTCTTTGCGTGATATTCCGAATACGTAGGTTTCACCCGGAGAAGCGAAACTGGCTGCTGAGAGTGGGTGGTACAGCTGTGGTTGATCGGTAAGTAACGAATCGTGTGTCGATGACGGATGTACAATAGAACAAATTAGAGACACTTACAGCCGTCTCAAGACTAAGTTCTGCGCCTGTGTCTGAAGCTTTAATACTGCCGCCCGTTACTAGTCGATGCGGTCGAGACGGTGAGAGTACCACAGTGACTGGTTCGCTACGTGCATTTCGAATCCACACACATGGGGGAATGCCTTTGAATTTGTTCACTATCGCTCTACCGTAGCCCTTGACATCGAGCGCAATTAGTAACCACAGATATCGTGCTAGTCGTTTCGATGTCAACATACCGCTTCCAGCACTGATGGATGGTCCTCAGGCAGATCCTCACCAACGTACACCTCGCACGGAGGGAGTTCGCTGACTTTGCAAAATTTGGTAGTCGCCATGTCGCAGCTTGTGATCGCGATAGAAAGCCCGAGACAGGCAACCAGGCTACCTTTATACATAGAAGGCGGGCCATGTATATACCTAGGACTAACATGCAACAAGCGCTGGGCCAACCAGAGTTACGTATCCAAGCCTTAGCCAACACATGCATGATCGCGCAAGCAGAAGGATGCAGTCTTCGCTGACCGGTGCAGCCACCGAGGTGCCAACCAATCGCGTTGTCGCCCTGTCTTTCCGCTCATCATCGTACTTCTTGAGTCGGCATGTCTGCGTTCGACGGCTGTAGTGGAAATGAAGGGAGTAAAGATTGCATATGTATGTACTTTCAGCTAATGGTATAAAAGAATTATACTAGCAGTAGCCAAGGTTAACTTTAATTCACAGCTTCTGTAAGCCGCGCGGTAATGGCAAACGCGAGGCACGAAAGACTTGCTGATAAACCGCGCCTCGTTATGCACGATGCAGTCTGTGATATGCATGAAGCCAAGTCCAACACCCGTTATGTCTCCAGTCCATCAAGCCCACCATAACCCAATCCCCACACATGTGCACCGTAGTACCTGCCGTAGTTCGCCATATAGACATGACGATAGTTCTTCATTGCCTCGTTCAGGCGTTGGAGTAGCGCATCAGCCTTCTCCTGTTCCTCTGCTGACGCCCGCGGGAAGGACTTGGCTCGCAACACGTGGAACCAGAAGGTCGTCTCGACCGTGGCCATCAAGCCGAGACCGGCGTAGACGGTGTACCGTACTGCTGGCTTGGCTTCGTGGACCAGCTTAAAGAGGTTGAAGGAGGGAAGCGATGGGTTCTCGGCTTGTTGGGTTGGTCTTGGGGCTGAGGGGACGTGGTCTTTGGTGGAAGCCGCTGGGGTGTGGAGGCGGCGGCGGATATTGAGAACTGGAGCAGATACCGAATCCTGGAAATGAGAAGAGTTCCGTATCGGACGAGTGATGCGCATCTTCGTAATCTTCAAGATCATTCGGTGAGCCATTGCAGCTAGGGAGCAGGCTGGAGAGGTTCACGTGACGCGCAATTGACAAGATGATTGAAATGACTTGGTGTGAGAATTCACGACCTACCTGACAGCCACAGACATGCATTCTATATACTCACCCTCTTCGCCTTCTCGTGACCGAATGTGTCGAAGTCAGCGCGAATTCATCACGGAGGCAGATGCCAAGACTGTCATGTTCGTTTTGGGCTTAAGATTGCGAGATATTGGCGTTCGCATGTGCAATCTTAGATTTTGCGCAGGGGTATCGAAAACGGTGCGTCCGAGCGCCGTTGACGTCGACGGCCTGGAGAGAGAAATCCGTCCACGATGCCTGGGGGGAGAAGTGAAGGATGCGCGCAAAGTAGAACATCACATGCGCGTGCGGATCCGGAGGAAGTGTGTTTGTAGGAGAAACAGGGAATGGGGTCGTCAAAAAGGCGGTGGCAGGTGGTTGGGCGGGGAGTGTGAGCTGGCAGGGACACCTGGTTGAGTGGAGCGTGGTCCGCCTGCCGGCATAGTCAGGAACAACAAATCAGCCCTCGACGCGCCCGACTAGCGACCACGACGACGCTTCATTCCCTCTACGCTTGCTTTTCCTGCCACCGCTCTCTCCCTCCTATGTAGCTCCTACCCGCTCATAATTAATTCGAGCATGAGCGACACCATCCACGACACTGCGACGCATTTTTAACTCACCACACAGCTCCCGCCGGCTGTTGACGACTTGTTTACGCGAACGGAGGGGTCGTACACATGGACTCGGCCGGCCTTGGTGCCATGCCAGGGCCTCGGTGCTGTTGTGGGAGCCATGACTGCGCTTTCCTCGCCCACAACGGAAGACTTTTAGAGGGTCTGGAGAGAGATGTCTCCAAGGCTGCACAGCTGGGCCAGGTACGTCGCTCACTGTCCCGCCTGTTTGGCTGCCCTGCAGCGTAGCAGCGGCTCTTACTACCGCGCATGCCGCTAACCTTTGCCCTGCAGGCCCTGCTCGTCCGCCATGAAGCCTACGTCGCCGACTCGGAGCGCGAACGGAAGGAGATGATCAACACTATCGAAGGGCTCGAGAAGGACAAGATCGAGCTCGAAGCCAAGAATGCGCAGACGATCAAGGCGAACCGCGACCTCCTGGACCAGCTCGAGCAGCTCAACAACGCCGTCGCCGAGTCAGATGCCCACATACGGGCGCTGGAGGACACCTTGCGCTCCACCGAAGACGAGATTGACCGCCTCAGCTCCCTGGCCGCACGCACGCAGCTGCTCGAGCGCCAGCTGATTGACCTCGAAAGAGAGCAGTCGCAGATTCAGAGCAGCCTGGACGCCAAGATTGTCGACGAGCGAACAGCCATACAGCGGTGGAAGGTGGCCGAGCGGACTATAGGAGATCTCCAAGACCAGATCGACCGCATCGAGAAGGAGTCCCGCGCCGAGCGTCAGCGACACATGGAGGTCGTGGCTCGCATGGAGCGGAGGATGGTCGTCGAGGGCGAACTTCACACCGCTGCCGGCAGACTCAAGGCCAAAGCTGGGACTGACAAGGGCGGCCCCAACGTCGTCTCCCACTTTGTTAAGGACATCCTACTCGATAACGCGAATCTGCAACACGGCATACTGGAACTGCGCGAGCTACTAGGCAATTCGAATGAAGAAGTCGAGCGTCTCCGAGACCAGCTCAAGGTCCATCAGCCCGTCTCGACATCACCCCGACCCGATGAAGACGTCACGAGTCCGTCGCTACAGAAGGAACTGGAAATGGAACAAGAAGCTTCGCTACAGCAGGAATTGCACATACACCACCATTACCACGGCCCGAAGGTTACCAGGAACGTGCCCAAGCCACCGGCGCAGCGACGGCCCAAGAAGAAGCGCTTCTCTCTTACCCCGACACATTTCGACCCGCCTCCGACCCTCGACCGCTCGTCCACGGCTACAATACTGGAACACACCGCAGTCACTGTGCCTAATTCGCACAGATGGTCTCAAGCATCAACCCTCACGCCGGGGTCTTTCGCGGGTTCACCCGTCTCAGACTCCCACCGTGGGTCCATGTACGACCGCGTCTTCAGCGAGGCCTACGACTCATCGCGACCCACCAGTCCTCCCGATTCCATCGACTTCCAATCTCCCATGTTCGGGCCCGTCAAATCGAACGACTACAGCTCCGACCCAGATGCGTTGCCGCCGATGCTACGACGGTCATCTGGCACTCTTGAGGTCGCTAAGGGCGGAAACAAGCATCTGCGACGGAAGTCTCGCGGCCTCATGCCACCAAGCCTCTCGACAATGCGCAGCTCGAGCACACCGATCGCCCTTACTGCTAAGAGCAGTCCTGCGACGGCTGTCATATCGGCTGTCAGCCCCGCCAACTCCTTCTCGGATGCCAGCTTTACGCTCTCGCCCTACCTCCAGCCGGAGCCTCAGGCTGCCATTCCGGAGGAGAGCGAAGATTCCTCGCTGTCGACGGCCGAGCCATCGTTGATGACATCCAACGGCGATTTCGAGCCTGATGATCTTGTCTCGCCCATGACCGCAATGCGACCCGCATTACGTCGCCACGCTTCCCACGAATCTCTCATCTCAGTCTCCGGGATGGACATCCACACACTGCAGTCACGGCCCTCACAACTCTTATACTCTAACGCGGCGCGATTTGCAACGCCTGGCAGTTCTGGCTCCGTCGGCCCCGAACTCACGCCATGGACCGCTACCGCGCACGGCACGCTTTCGAACAAGACATCGCAAAGCAGCATGGCCAACCGCGACTTCCTCTACTCCAGCATCGCGAACCAAAAACGCGGACCTCGGAAGAGTGACGGCCCCCAGCCCTCCAGCGGACCCGGTCTTACAAAGAAGGTCGGAGGCTGGGTCTTTGGCAAATGGGGCTCATCGCCTGCTCCTGTCACTTCGCCGACGGCTACCCGCGCGCCTTCGATCCTTAGCCAGGAAACGCAGTCCACGCAGGACACGCAGTCTAGCGAAGGCACCACTACCACGAATGCGGACGGCTCGAAGAAAAAGGACAAGCCCAAGCTGAGGCCTAGTGGCGTGAACCAAAATGGACCCATATGGGGCTTCTTCGACGAGGTTCCCGATGCGCCGGCGAAAGTTGTGGTCCAGGATTACGACGCGGATGCGCTTGGTGAGGCCCTGGCTGAGGCTTCATAGATCCCCGACATGAACATTACAACAGCGCGTGTGTAAAAGAAGAATCTTTACATATGAAATATCTCTTACCATCTATCTCCTTTGGGTTTGGATTACGATAGATTGCATCATTGGCGTTTGGTTTCTCTCTCCGTGGACTTTGGATGTCGATACGTTTGACGAAGCGCATGAAGTGAAGAAGGATTTCCTTCTTGTTTGGATAGACGAGATACGAGCTGAAGATTGATACCCAGTTACATTGCCATGGCGACGTGGTATGCTTGCTACTTACGATGAGTTTTCCTGATCGATGGTTCTTTTACTATGTGCTAGATGGCTTCGGCTGCTTACATCCTTTGATAGCATTCGCAGCAACACAGCGCCGGTATCGCTGACGACTGAGTGAACTCTGGGGCATCGTTGACCACACATATGGTTAGTAAAACACTCAACACACATTACAACTCGACAGCTCCCGTACATCCTATTCCGTATCTCCAGATTGCAGCCATCATCTCAGCGGTGAACGATGGACAATCACGACATTTCATGCTTTCGGATTTGTCATCGGTCGGGCCATCGGCTACAGTAGTGTCCCTCTCTTACCAACTCGCATCATAACCCTCCTTGGCCGTTAAGCAAGGGTGAGATTGGCGACCACCTACATCATCGCGACTTCATTGCTTACGCGCATCCTTCACTCTAACGCTGACAAGGTAAATAGCTATCACTGCGACTCGCGTCAGCCAATGGTCTTCTATAAGCCATTATCTCTGGATGCGGGGAAATATCAAGCGTGAAGTATTTATGCACTCACCCGCTTTCGTCGAAGAGTAATCACTTCCCACTCGAATCTCTCTCGACCGATGGAATGTTGACAGTGATGAAGCTCTTTCCCAGCAAGATACCAGGCTACGCGCTCGCGTCCACATTTGTCGCGCTCGGCGGTATACTCAATGGGTATGTTGTGGATGTGTTCCATCTCTCGTGACATGTCGCGCATCTTGCCCAGCGGAGATATCTTCACTAACATGACCACAGATTCGACACAGGCTCCGTCGGCGCCGTCACCGAAATGCCATCCTTCACCCAAACATTCGGCCACCTATCACCCACCATGCGCGGTTTCACCGTCTCTCTAATCATGCTCTGCGGCGCCATCCCAGCAACAATCGCCGGCCACTTCGCAGACCGCTTCGGCCGCCTCCGCATCATCATCGTCGGCGCGATCTTGTGCACCATCGGCTGTGTCCTCGAATGCGCAGCCTCCCATCTCAGTCTCTTCCTTGTGGGCCGCGCATTGATGGGAATCGGTCAAGGCTTCGCGCTCACCAATATTGGAGTGTATATCTGTGAAATCGCGCCGAGTCGGAGCCGTGGTAAGTTTGTGTCGCTTCCGCAGTTCGGCGCTGCGCTGGGAGTATGTGTGGGCTACTTTTCGTATTATGGGAGTATACATATTGCTGGCAACATGTCATGGCGTCTTCCCTACATACTGCAAGCCGCTTTGTCCATGGTTTGGGCTGCGGGGGTCGTTTTTCTTGCCTGAAAGTCCGCGCTGGCTCATATTGGCACAGCACGGTACACAACAGGTCCTAGAACATGTAAATGAATATAATAGCATAACAACAGATCTACTCAAAGTCCTCTTCAGATTACTTTCCACCATGCATGCGTGATCATAACTATGCCTAATTACTCCAATCAGATACGTACCGAAGCTCACCACTCTTCCCATAGCCCTGAAAAAACAAATGAATTTTCTCGTTGTATACTGTGGCGGATGGCCCTGACGACAGGCCAGTGCTGACTGCTCGGGCGTCGCCCGCCCAGTCAGTCCCGTCATATACGTTGCACCAAAGCTCACCGTTCCACCCACAGCCTTGATGGAAGCAATAAATCTTGTCTTCGTAGACTGTAGCAAACGGCTTGGATGATAAGCCAGTGTTGGGGACTCGGGCATCGCCCCGCCAGTCAGTCCCATCAAACACGTTGTACCAAAGTTCACCATTGTTCCCACCACCTTGGTGAAAGCAATAGATCTTATCTTTATAGACTGTGGCGGAAGGTCCTGATGACAAACCGGTGTTGGTAACTCGCTTTTTGCTCGCCCAGCTAGTCCCATCAAACACATTGTACCATAGCTGGCCGTTCTTCCCACGACCATGATAAAAGCAGAATATCTTGTTCTTGTAGACTATGACGGATGGCTTGAAACAAATGTTGATGTTGGAAACTCGGATGTCGCCTGCCCAGCGCTTCCCGTCAAGCACATTATACCAGAGCTCAGTGTTTTTTCCAAGGCCCTGATGAAAGCAATAGATCTTGTTGTTATAAACTGTAGCGGATGGTCCTGATGAGATGCCGGTGCGAGAAACTCGGACGTCACCTGTCCAGCCAACCCCGTCTGTCCGGTCAAACACATTGTACCAGAGCTCGCCATTATCACTACCGCCTTGGTGAAAGCAATAGATCTTGTTGTCATAGACTATGGCGGACGGCCCTGATGACGTACAGGTATTGGGAACTCGTGGCATATCGTGACCCTCCTTTTCCCGTCTCGAGAGCTCTTCAATCTCTTTCTGTAACCGAACGAACGCTTTCTTTCGTCCCTCTCCGTATATAGCCGGCATGGAGATGTCAAAAATGCCTAGCAAAGAGTATGCCGCGTCCTCTTCGCGTTTTGTGTCCCGGCACTCTGTCCAAGCCATTCGCTCGCCGACACTGAATCGAGAAAGAGGTCTTCCTTGGAGAGCTTGAACGGAAATTCCTGTGGCGTCATGGATCTCTTGTAGAAGTGAAGATTTATCGCCAAGTCGCTCGCCATCTTCGGAAAAGAATTCCACAGACGTCGGAGCAAGAAGTTCTTGGAGCGTCCAGCCCCGAGTAAACCATTTATTCTGCCGAAAGTCTGGTTTCCATGTCTGCTGAGAGGGCAGGTTGTTCCTGACGGAGCCATCAATCGAGAATTTGGCGAGATATACGTAGCATTTGGCTGCATCCTGATACCAACGGAACATGGAGTTGATGGCTTCTGAAAGGTCGGCGCTGCTTGATTTGTCGATGCAGCAAGTGTCCACCCAGAAGAATTGTAGGCCATCACTAGCAGCTTGTGTTCCGCAGAAAAGAATCTTTTTGTAGCCAGCTTTGCTCTTGCCGACACCCTCTGTTAGGTCTTTGAATGTAACCTCTTCATTATCCGCGCCCCATGTGTGCGAAAGGATAGCATAGGGTGGAGTGCTCTTGCCATTGTGTTCGACTAGGCTAAATTTGTCGGGTTCGTCAAGCCGCAAAAGACGCATAAGGAGAGGTTTGCTAGGGAGCCCTAGCCACGGGAAACATTAGAATAACTGTAGGCAAGACGTATATAGGTCGAACAGTTAAGGAACTTTAGCTTGTGCTGGCTGGAAGGTTTATAGAAGAACAGTCCAAAGAAGCAAGTTAGGGACGATAGCGGGGTAGAGGGCAGTGCAAAGTGGGCTGAGCGATTTAAACATCACGTGGCTAAGTAAGCGTCCCAACAAGTGATATTGAACGGCAATAGGTGTAACACGGCACCTACCCGAGAGGATGTCCTTAGGGCCACTAGCCCCAAGCGAATTTAGGTAAGGGCGATAAGGATAATAAGAAATAAAGAGAGTAAGCTTAAGAGAGTAGCTCTAAGCGACTTAGATTTAGCTATTTAAAATAAGATACCATTTTCAAGAAAGCTATTTTATACAGATTTACTATACAAATTCAATAGCGCGCTTAGTATATTAATAGCTAGTTGTAGTAAAAAGTTATGTAGGTGTAAAGGTATAGGCTTAATTTTAATATTTACTACGTGACTATAGGCTACATAGCTTATAGTAGAGTTAATTCTGTAGGTGCTACGTTAATAAGGCGTCTATAACTTATTTTACTATGTTATACTATAGCTTTATTATAGTTAGGTTAGCGACTTGTTTTATTATTCTGCGTAACGTAGGTAATAAGCGAGTAGCTAGAATAAGTAGGTAGCTAGCTTTTACTAAGACTCTACTTAAACCTTAGCTATACACAGCTTTACAGCAATGTTAAGAGTAGACTAAATTAATTCGAGACTTCTAGTTTATCTTCTTAGTATATATATAAGTTGTGTCTTACCTCATCTCTCGCTCCAGCAAAGGCATGACCAAGCAAAGGCAGAAAGCTGATACAGGGGCGATGTACAGCTTGTATTTCAAGCTTCTCCATGAAAAGATAGAGGAGTACAACGTACAGCCGATTCATATATTTAATATGGACGAGAAAGGGTTTTAACTCGGACGAGTTGGCAGAATGAATCGTATCTTTGACAAGAGACTCTGGGATCAAAAAGGAGTAAGACAAGCGCATCAAGATGGCCCAAGTGAGCGGATGACAGTGGCAGCTTGTATTTGTTCGGATGGGAAAGCTTTGAGTCCTTCACTCACCTTCCAGGGAGCTAACGGAGTTGTTCAATCAAGCTGGGTTGATGCTATACAAGCAGGGGAGCACTCGGTATTTGTAACCGCATCTCCCTCTAGCTTGAGCAACAACGATATAGGACTAGCCTGGCTCAAACAGATGTTTGGAAGAGAGACCAGACGACACGCTTCGACTGGGTATCGATTACTACTCCTTGACGGCCACGGATCCCATGTAACAATGGATTTTATCAACCACAAAAAGATCATATTGGCTGTGTTTCCCCCTCACGCTACCTACACGCTTCAACCCTTTGACGTTAAGATGTTCAAACCTCTCTCGAACGCTTACTCAGCTGAGTTGGCTGGATACCTCCGGGACAGTCAGGGGTTACTCAATTTGAACAAAGGAGACTTCTTCCCGTTCTTCTGGAGGGCTTAGGGTAACGTATTCAAACCTCCACTCATCAAGAGGTCTTTTGAAGCCACTGGTATACAGCCAGGCAACCCAGACGCTGTACTCAAGGATTTTGCCAAGAAAGCTTCAAATTCTGACAGCAGCCAGTCAGTACTATCAGAAGAAGATTGGCTCAAGCTCAAGTCAATTGTACGCCGTACAGTGAAGGACCAGAGCGACAAGGACGTAAAGAACCTTCAACGAAGTTTGCACCACATTGCAGCTCAAGACAGCATCCTCCGTGAAGAGGTCAGGGGCCTCAGGCAGTCCCTATCCATCAAAAAGAGACAGAACAAGAAGTTCTACACCCTCCAGCTTGAAAGCGATCAGGGGTATCATAGGCGGGGCTATTTTGTGGTCACCCAAGCGTGTAAAACAAGCTCGGGATGATCAGGTATCACGAAAACAACAAGCAGTATGACAACAGCTTATAAAAGCCGAGAAAGTTGAGATGAACAAGCAAGCTCGCCTCTGCAAGCTTCAATTACAAAAAGATAAGCGTGTTGAGCGAGCAGGTGGCTGCAGAACTGGCTGACAAACAACACCAGAAGAGGCTCCGCGACTCTGAAAAGGCTATACAACTGCCCCAAAAGGGTAAGCGCAAAGCTTCAAAAGCTCATAAGCCAGCTACAAAGCGTCAGAAACGTGTTGGGGTTGCTACAGCTTCTGTGGGAGGCCGGGTAGTTGCACAGCCAGTTCCACCCAAAATCAACAAAATGCAGGTAATCCGCCGCCCAAAAAAAGCATTCTGACCAGCGCAAAGTCTTCGCAGGCTTGTATATAGTATGAAACTACTTTTGCGCAATATTATCACGATTTGTTGAGGCCTTACAGCTGCAATACTCATGAAGCTGTTGTGTTGTAGGTGGGGCGTTGAGTGACCGTGCACTGTAGCGCGTTCTTGTCACCGGTCCAGCACTAAGGCACCTCCACCTTCTCGAGCCAGCGCATTATTTACACCATCCGCACTATTTGACCATCGCCTTCGTCAGCATCATGTCGGTAGATACCGATCCCATCATTGCTTAATCGCATCATGGGCGATGCGTCCAGCCTACAATGAGCCCAATGTGTAAGCCAGAAGACGAGACCGATTCATTGCCATTGCGTCTCAACTGGCACGAACGGAGCGTCAGATAATCACGATGCCACCCCTATCGACGCCATCTACTTGTCACATTCCTGTGTACTTACGCCTCTGCATATATGCTCTGCAACGCAGCCTTGACACCACCAATTGCCAGCAACACATCGCAGTGGTGCGATGCGCGATCCCCAAAGCGCAAGTCAATCGCCAAAACTCCATGTGTAGTATCGGCGACGAGACCAATCGATTCAAGGACTACATTGTCACGTTTCGTCGCAGCCATGAGGCACTGCCACAAGTGGCCGACCCCACGGCAAGGGAAGCTGCCTCGAAACAAGCATCCGATAAACGCATGTCGAACACAAACACGAACACGAACCTCCAGCCCAAAATCGACACGCTGATTGGCAAGCTCGGATTCAGCATATGACGCGAATCGGTACTCGAAGATGACATATGTAAGACGAACGATGAAGACACCGTCCTCACCGAGAAGTTCGCAGAGGCCCAGAAGGCATGCGTGAAATACAATCGATTAGTGGTTCGTCTCAAGGGTGCGACTCGCACTCTACCCGGAAGGATATAAGCAGAAGAGACCCAGGCTACTACCCATGCCATCGTCGAGAAACCTGCTGCAGACGTTCATGTAGGCACTCAACAGACGCCAAAGCTATGTACATGCTGATGTTGACTAGGAGGGGAACGGTCCGCCGATTGCCAACCCGACTATGGTGGCATCACCGCAATCGCAAGCCGCCGACTACGAACGCTTGTCGTAAATCGACACCACATGCGCGTCCCAACGATCCAGCGTATCACAATCTCATCCTCGCAGTCGTCAATCGCTCACCGAAGAGCCTCCTGGTCACCAACCTCAACTACTGCACCATCCGGAAAATGACGCGCGAGACGTATGGTCTCTCATATACTGCACAGGGTGGTAAGATCACGAAGAGCAAGACCGCGGGTATTGATCTTTGGCTATACATTTGGAAGCTTTCATTGCATACATCGATCAGATTCCTTCGGAACGCGTAGAGCTCGGCAATGCTCAGGAACGGTGTCGCTCTCGTGTCGCGCAAGGCCAAGGTTTCGCCTGATGCGCACCCGCCTTGCACCTGCAACGACGCGTACGATTCATCATCGGAACCGAAATTCAGCATTGCTCTAGCTCCTCGGGGCGCAGCAGTCGAGTTTTGGAACACGGAAGACGGGCAGGTTGAAGAAAAAGGAAGCTTTCGAGGACTTGCTTGCTCGGCTGCGTGAATGTGTGGGGCTTGAACTATCCTGTTACCGGCGTCCCATACCTTGGTCCTACCAAGGTAAGTCTCTTCACAAGTTGCTTTCTTGTCGTTCACATCCTTGGTCTCGACTGAGGTGCGCTCTTCCCATCACACTCTCGGTCCTTACCAAGGTACTTTTTCCCTCATGCTTTGTTATCTACCACGGTAAAATCGCGTGCGCTTGTGCATCTTGGCAAGTACATCAAGGCGAGTTTTTCTTTGTCGGATACTTGAACATAAACCATCTCTTCCTCTTCATGTGCACTTGACCAATACTGGATCGCGTCAGTCGTCAGAAATCTTGATAGTAGAACGGGCTCGAGCTCCATTACATCAACAATAACACCAAGATCTCCACCAGAACACCATTTGATAGTGTTTGTCATGTTGATCAATGCGTCGTCGGTTGATTTCAACGAGACTGACGTTGCTGGCGGCTGAAGTGGTGGTTGAAGGGTCGGCTTCACACATGGTCTATGCGCCCACCGTACCTAGTCCACGCACGAACCATCATTGTAGAAAATCCAAGCGCTTGTCGACGAGGATCCGTGCGCCAATCCTTGCGATCATCTCCCAGGGAACACGGAAATGTAGACACAAACTTCTGGTTGGCTCACTCATTCAATTGATATTAGTTACAGGTTCTATCTGCGCACCTTTCCTATCCTCTTTCTCATCCGGCAAACAAGGGAGCGCGAATCGAGTTCATAGCTCGCTTGTCAGACGAGTCAAGATCCCCTCACATGATAAGCGAGACAGCTCTAGAACGTAGAACCGCTCGTCTCAGTTCTTGACTCGTCTTGCTGTATTCACGGAGCGAACTTGGATCTTGCCCGTAGCGATGGACCATAATAGTACAGGGCGAAGATACCAGCGATGCAACCAACGGTGAACCCTCCCAGCAGACTGACGCCTCTGCTTACCCCGAGATCGAAGTATAAGGGTTGGGAGCAATGGACGATGGCGGCAGCAAGTACAGATCGAGCGACGGTATTTCCAGCGAATACAGATGCTGCGTATTTCGGATAACTGAGAGGAAGGTACAGGAAGATGGATTGCATGATCATGAAGATGCCGCCACTCAAGATAGTGACCCCAATGGTCGGAACGATCCAGTGAATATCCGAAATTGCTGTCCACGCGAAGAGGAAGAGTCCTATGGGAAGCAAGAACGATGCGAAGAGCGCCGGAATAAGGCGGCGTTCCGGGGCTCCAATGTTCCCAGTGCGCATGGCGGGCTCCCAGGTAATGCGAATCCAGGTCAGGTACATTGCGAGACCCACAGTGATTCCAACGGCGATGGACAGGTAGACAAGACCTTGCGACCCGAGCGACATTCCATATACGCCTTCGTAGACGATAGGGAAACACTCGAAGAATGAGTAATAGATGCCGTAAATGAGAGCAACGTAAAGTGCTGTGAACCCGATAGACGGATCGAGGATCATAGTCTGGACTGGTCGCCAAAGTGCTTCAGTGATAACCTCTCGAGGGTGGTGCTGGGATTGATCGATCTCGCCCTGGCTCCTGAAGCAAGAGTGGCCAGTACGTTTGCGCAATCGTTGAGCACGTCGAAGCAGAATGTTGGAAGGTGATGTTTCTGGAACCAGGAGGAAGAAGGCTATGAAGAGCGGACCACTCAGCCACAACAACTCCCAGGTAGACCATCGCCAACTAGTGGCCGGCACACTGTAGCCAGAAAGCAGAGGACCAACCGCGGGACCGCTTGTAGCGACGACAGCCCAGGTCGACAATGCGTATGGAAGCTTGCCAAAGGCATACATGTCGCCTAAAGTCGCTGGACCAGTAGCGAGGCAAGGGCTTCCAAAGAATCCTAGGAGAAACCGTAGGACAACCAAGCCCGGGAAGTTGTTCACCAGCGCTGTAGGTATGAGGAGAATGATGAACATCGCAAAGGTGAAGATGTATAGCGAGTTTCGACCAAGGGAAGGGATCTCAGAGAGTGGTGACCAGAGCAAAGGTCCGATTCCGTAGGCCAGAACATACATGGAGAGCGTGAGAGAAACAGCTTGTTGAGAAACACCAAACTGGCGCATTATGCCGGCGTAGCTTCCAGTAATGATCGAGGAGCCAAGATAGACAGCAAAGGTGTAGGTATCCACAATCAGCGTCGGCACCAACTTTTGACCAGACGTCCAATTCTGTGGGTTTGCAGCGTCGTCCGGACCGTACCAGTTGACGATTATGGTGCCGTCGCCCAACACTTTGGGCTCGAATGGGTCGTCATTCTGTGCTTTCTCTTTGGCTTCCGCGGCGCCCTTGTCGTCTGGCAGGGCAGGATCCGAAGGATGATCCGAAGGAGTGCCATGGTTCTTGTTGCTTTGCGAGCTGGTAGACAAGAATTCGTTATTCGAGCGTAGCTCGGCTGCTTCAAGGAGCTTGACGTAGGAATCTTGCAGCTGGAAATCAGGTCGCTCTTCTGGAAATCGCAGAACTTGATTGCGCGTTATCAATCGAACGAGCTTGCCAAAGCTGGTGTCGTGGATGAATCTGGACATCTTTTGGCGACGGTGGCAGGTTCTAGTTGTTATGAGTGGGTGGAAACGCAGTTGAGAGTTGGATGAACTGGAGTGCGAAGTCGTCGAGTAGATCAGGAACAACGAGAAAAGGGTAGCTAAGCGCATGTAGCCGAACCTTCAATGAAGTGAACGTCGCTTTGTCAGTCATTAATTTCCGCTGCCGTCGCAAAACAAGCAAGGTTCTGGTGTGGCGTTAGCGTAAAGACCGCACAAGGGTTAACGCCGCGCTAGGCCTGTCCCGTCGACTGAGGTGAAGGCTGACACGCAGACTATGTCTTAACAAACGAGATTTGCAAGTAAGCAGAGTGGCTGACTGATTTGCACAAATATCGGCTCCATACACAACAGGGTTAGTAAGCAGAATGACTAACCAATTTGCATGAACACCGGCTGCATGCACAATAGGGTTGAGATGCAGGCGAGGCTGCGGGTCTAGCAAGAGATGGCGCTGAATGCATATCGGGAAAGAGCAGGGCACCTTGGCTGACTGTATACGTCATCTCTGACGATAATCTTTGGCTCTCAGATGTACAAGATGATGCCTAGAGTAGCTTTTGGTCGACGACAGATGTGACTGTGAGGTCTGGTTCACAATGGTGTTGTCCAAACCAGAAGGGGTGTTCCTACCAAGCCCAGGCAAGACGGGCGAGCGCCATCAGCCCACAACGTCAAAGCTAGTGTCTGACCTTAGTCCAGTCGCAAGAAGATCATTTCTTCACGTTCATCTCCAGCGCGCCGAACGATAAACCAGGCCTCTCGCCAAGAGAGCATGAAGGCAAGCTTGTTTGTACACGCCACATGGCCATCCTGGAGACATCACAGACAGCCGAGGTGGAGACCATGGCATATATTGCTGTAATAAAGCACTGCGAGGTCAAATCGCGCTATCATTCCAAGGGAATGCTGGGTTTTGAGAACGACATTGGGCGAAAGCACATCACGTAGCACCACAGGTCCGTACGTGTGCGCCCGTCTCGGTTCGAATGCAATGCTAGCCTCGCTGTCCACTGATAGACACCGGCCGGCCCGTTGTCTAGGCATGAGTGCAATTCCCACATGGTGTTTCACTGCATCTTCGTTAAAGTGTTTCAAAACAAGATATATTGACAAACATCCATGCTTAGAGCAGCTCAACTAAGATCGCTGAACTCATGGATATTTTACATGCTACCTGAACATGCTGATCACACCCTCGAAGTACTTTATTGTGTTCTAACCCCATTTGGACAAGACCCAAGCCATGACTGACTGGCTTCGCGGAAACGAGCCATGAATTCGTCCTGTGCCATGCTTCTTCTGAATCGATCAGGTTGCTCTGTGATTAAGCAGTCAAGGTTATTTATCATGCGAAAGAGCTGCTGTGCAGTACGATCGTCTTGCACAGCCTGATTCTCGGGACCTAGGGACATGCTTTCCAAGATCGACAAGACACTGAGATCATCCCACAACATTCCTTGCTCGGTCAAGCAAGTCGTTGGCGTGTGCCAAGCCTGCACCAGTCGCAGCCCGGGAGGAACAAAAAGGACATCATTTTCTTCCAAGACGACCAAGCGCTGCTTCCCTCGCGGCGGCCAACCGTCCTCTTCATTCGCTAGGCTAGCAAGCTCGCCGAGAAGCACTTCAGTCTCTGGCACAAAGACCCAAAGTTTTACACCAGACAGATTACGATGCCAGCTACCTGCTGCAGTATTGAGGTACGCACCAGAGAAAGCACCGGGAAAGGAGATGGTGTTAGAATTGACAGACATAGCCTTCCCCAAAGGTGAGGACGCTGGATTAGAGCGATGGTCGTGGAGACCTGCAGTTACACTTTCCAAGAGCCGAAAACGATTCAGCATCGTAAAGAGCGGACGATGACAGTTAGCCACACTGCGAGCTGTCGACATCCAGAATCCATCCGTATCTCCAGGGTGCGAGCGCAAATAGGCGGTGAATTTTCCAAGGGCTTCGCGCATGGGCTCTTCAATGTCGATACAGCGAACTTCTACCTGTTCCTCCGAGTTAGAAGCATCCTCGAGCAACGACAAGAAGCCCTCGTAGTTGTGCATGCCCGCATCAGAAAACGATTCCTTGATGACCACAGGCTTCTGGAAAACTTCGCCAGATTGTGCTGCTTCAAGTATTCCATCCGCAGAACAATACAGAATATCGCAATCGGCTTTAGAAGTTGCAGTACCAGGTGGCATGCTGTTAGATCCAGGAATTGACCATATTCTTGCCCATCTGGTGTCTGACGTGAGCCATTGTGATCGTACTCGCCGCTGAGTGTAGCCTGGTAGCGCTTCATCACTCAGTCGTTGGACATAATTCGACAATCTCTGGTGGTGTCTGTTACGCAACTCATCTTCTATCGTCGACTTCCTCTCTGGTAGGCTTGAAGGTGTGCCAGTTCGGGCATAAGGGTTTGAAGGGCTAGCTGCAAACCGTGCTGCTCTTGTAGTTCTGGCCACGCTGGCAACACTTTCCTCTTGCGACTGCCTTCTGATACTCCTTCTAGTCGCCGTGCTTGCATTAGATGTGTTATCATTATCTGCATGACGTTGCTCAGGTACGTCTGAGCTGAAGGTTAGGTCCGAGATGGGCACTTCGTCCGTGTTCAACCCCAAATTAACGGCATTGTTGCTGGAAAAAGTGATAGTGGAAGCATCATTTAGGCCATAAGGTAGAGGCTCAGCCTGGTAATTGAACGCAAAGCTATCGAGCGACGCGTCTACCCCTAATGGCGTGAACATTGGAGAAAACGTGAATTCGGGGACGGATGCAAGAACACCATTGTCATGTGTAAGGAATCCTCCATACACTGAAGGCGCGTGTGAAAGGTCAGACTGTTGATGAGTTTTCGCCGGAATATCTTGGCACTCTCCCCTCGCGATAAGCATGCCGTAGCAGTCGCGACGCAAGAGGTGCTGGTGGATATGATACGGTCTCAAATCTTTGAGGAGACGACCATTTGAATCAACAGGTACCGCTCCATCCGAGCTCGTTACCCACAATTCTTCAATCTCCGGATTGAGGACGACACCGCCCCCGACCACGATGTTCAGGTCCGTGTAGCATTGTAATCGGGCTTCGTTGAGAGTCTTCAGATGACCAGACAGAATGGCCTCGCAATGTCTGTCGAGTAGAACACGGTTGAGGTGGGGGCAGAATTGTTTGCTGAAGTCTGGGAATCGCAAAGCGCAGGTCTTCAAAAGTCGCATACAGCCTTGAGCGGCACTGTTCCACCCATAGTGACGGACCACGCTAGGCGACCACAACGCGGAGACTACAGCAAGATTGCGCAGGCGGTGAACTTCGTTGTATCCGCGCTTTCGTTTGCCAAGGTTTCCATCGTCTTCCTTAGCACTCGATTCAATGGACTCCGCCAGAGCGAATAACTCTTCCCATTTCGGATCAAAGTAGCGTTCCGTATCATTGATCTGGGGACACACCACAGTAATGACGGTCTTCAGGGTTGCTATGCATGTATCGACCCGTTCACGTCGGCATAGGAGTTGGTCGCGAAGGTTGAGGTAAGAAGTTGGATCCGCATTAGTACTCCACGCTTCGTAGAGCTGTTGCACCAGCGACTCGGTTTGATCATCGAGCTCTGCCATGATCGTAAAATGTGTGTTGCGATGTACAGGCTGGTAATACCGGGAAGATGTTGTGAGCGATAGTCTAGTCGTTGTTGCAGTACTTTCAAGGTTCTCATTTACACCCGTGCGCCCTGTTTATTTGTGGTTTAGATTCGGGGATCTAAACTTCGAGCTATGCAAGATAAGCCCCGTAGCTTGGAAACGTCGAGGACCGGACACAGTTGTTATCAATCGAAGTTGATGCCCCTCACCTGATCTCACGTTACGAATTCTCCCCGCCCTGCCTGCCTAATCTGAGACGCCACCTACGTCATCACAACGCAATTCATGCGGCACGGGCCGGGCAGGATGACCATTGAGCCGGGTAAAATCTGTCCAATTTATCCGGTCTCTATCAAAGTACGTAGATAAGCTTATATGAACCTAGGTAGGATACCTGGATAGGAAACACATCTCGAAGCGGCAAGTTGCAAATTAGTCCTCAACTAGACGTTCCAGCTGAGAGCCATGGTTTAGGGTATCGAACGTATGTGATGATCTCTAGATGACAGGTTCTACCCACT
Organism: Alternaria rosae; assembly: GCF_020736505.1. Taxonomy (NCBI): domain Eukaryota; kingdom Fungi; phylum Ascomycota; class Dothideomycetes; order Pleosporales; family Pleosporaceae; genus Alternaria; species Alternaria rosae. The sequence goes on from NW_025763582.1 coordinate 735,107, forward strand.
TGGTCCACGATTCCAACGTCTTCAGCTTTGCCTGTACCTCTTCGTTGATCCATATCATCAAGTCCATGCCACCACCCAAGGCCGGTAATGGGCATGCGAACCCGTTCACTGGCGGTGGGAATGCAAAGCGAAACGCTTTGATGGCACCCATCTCACTTCCCCACTGCGACTTGCCCAAGAGATTGCCGAATCGGGCAGGTTGACTGATGTAGAAGCTATGATCGAGATTTGGCAGCATCAAGTTTACCACGTCGTCAGATTCTTGAACCACTCCCATCAAATCATAGAGTTCATCAGCGGTCCACTCCTCTATGGAGTCTGATGTCTTTCTTGCCAGCCTGTAAAGTGCTTTGAGCTCGTCGTTAGAGTAGAGTTCTTCGGTTTTCGCATCGGCTCGGGCTAAGGCGATGGCATTACCCGGATACATCATAGAGAGCTCAGGATCAACCATCCGGCGGACATTCGTTGACGTGAAGAGCGCACACTCTTCAATGCCACGGTGGGCGAGATCGCGAGCCTGGGCAGTAGACTTCCAGATCAGGGCGCTGAACAAGGCAGCTTCAGTCACACCTGGTTCATTAGGGAAAGCATCTCGGACGCTTTGGTTCAAGAGGTCGACCGTCTCCTGCGTCATGAACCAGTGCGAGATTGGTACTAGCTCATGGAGTTTTAGGTGGTCTCCACCCGAGCTGAGACGCAGAATCTCGTTGCGTTCCACAGTGAGGTTGGTCTCTTTGCCAGGTCGATAGGTGTGGAATTCGGACAAGGGACGCGGGCTGAAGGCCATGTGGAAACCGGTGCGGTCAAGGTCTTCAGCTTTGTATTGTTCGCTCATAGGTATGGTATAGCCTTCAGACACGGCCAGAACGTTCCGGGACCAGACGGAGGCAAATGTGCCCAGAGATTGAGCATCCATAATCCCGTGATGTCCGTTATACGTGACCACAAGGCCACCCTTGATGAAGGTAGCCAGAACCGTGACAACCGGACATTTTTCAGAGTGTCCTCTTGGTTCCGGCACGAAGGTGGTGATAGGGAAACAAGAAAAGGAGAATCTTCGCTTCTCCATTTCATCGAAAGAATATTCAAGGCAATCCTGCTCGTGAAACCAGACACCCGTAGCTTCCTCGTCAAAGTGCAGTTTGTACGTCCCACGCTCTTCATCGTCGGGGACTATTACCGAAGCAATGAAAGGCATTTCATTGATAGTGAGCGCCAACCCGGCCTTTAGGTTTTCCACAATGGTCGAACGCTGGTCATCTCGTTCGATTTTGAATGCACACATGATTGGAATGATGATCCGAATCATGTACTGATCGAGAGGAGACAAATCATCGGGGTCCCCCAAAGATGGGTCGGTGGGACGAACCAACGTCTTCGTAGTGTTCATGGTAGATACAAACGTGACCGAGAGGTGAATGTGATGTGAGTGAACGAGAAGAAACGAAAGAAAGCAGAAGAAATGGAATATTTATATCATTGGAAATCTCACAGCTGACAGCGAGGGATGTGTTAAGAGAGCTAGTCAAAGTCAGCCTGATTGCTGACAGCACCTCCCCGCTGACTAGAACAAGATACTGCGATGACGCAGAAGCGACGAGCTAGCTACTTATCATCATCGCAACAAATACCATACATGTACGCAAAGGTACTTTTCAATCAGATATACCGCAGATATGAACAACCCGCTGACTGGAGCTTACACCGTTGATCCCTATTCCGCACAGTTGGAAGAATTAGGGTTAGGGTTGAGATGACTAATGAACACCAGGCACGTAGAAGTTAGTATGATCGCGTCCTTGAAGGGCTTCAGACAATAAACAAGGTAATAATACGTTGTCAACAACAATAGCATTTCCCCGAACTACACTACTGTTTACAACGCAGTCGTCGCCTTATTCCTTCTTCCCAAACAGACCATCACCGGCAAGAGCAGACCGACCTGCGACCAATTCAGCGAACTGCTGAAGTGGCATAGGGTTCATGATCTCTAACATCTGCACCGAACTGACTAAGACCGAGCTCACGTGCTTCCTCAGCTCCATAGCTGTGAGTGAATCCAAACCGTAACTAATGAAACTTCGTTCTGGCAGAACTGTTGACTCCTCTACGTCTAACAGCTGCGACACCAATCCTTTCAGGGATGTGAACGTGGCATTGATGGCTTCCTCAGCCGTTGTAGCTTCTTTGAGTGCGGAATGCACGTCAAATTCTCCTTCCTTCACAGTCGCGGCTTGGCTGCCAGCAGGTTTGAACCAAATGTGGGAGAAGCGTGCATCAGGACGCTGCAAGGCGGCGATTTTCGATCCTGAATCGGGATGTTCTTGTCTGAACCCAACGAGAATCTGTCCTTCAGCAGGACTAGCAGCAATGGGATGGCAGATAGAGAAGCTGATAGCGGTTGTGACAGTATCAATATCAACTTGGCGCAATCCGTGACGGCGCAAGAACTCAGTCGATTCCGCCGATGCACCCCGGCCTTCACCCGCCACCATGCTGAGATCGAGTGATCGGGCGGGCAGTCCTTTAGCAGCGCAGGATCGTGCGAATGCATCTTGGAAGGCGTTACCAGTGTTGTAGGCGTTTTGCGCGTAGGTTCCCTGGACGCCAACAACACTGCTGAGCATCGTGAAGAAATCGACCGTTTTGCCAAAGACCGCGTGGAGATTGATCGTTCCGGCCACCTTTGCTTCGATTCCACGCGTCCATTGCTCGTGTGTCGTCGCTTCGAAGGGACCATCCTGTACATTCATTAGTATTCTAGTCCTCGGAGCGTGTGCAATAGTTCAAGACCTACCTCAAAGACGGTGCCTGCGTGGATCACTCCACGCACAGATCGTGAGCCAGATTCCTGAGCGATTGCTTTGAGTTTCTCAATATCGCTAGCCGTTCCCTTGACATTGACAAGGTCTACGCCTTGCTGCTGAAGTTCCTCAGCAAGCTGTTTGGCTTCTATTTTGTCGTTTCCAGAGGGTGAAAGCGTGATGATGCTTCTGGCGCCCAATTGAACCAGGAAGCGGATAATAACCCTGCCGAGACCACCAGTGCCACCTACCACAAAGTAAGACGCATCTTGATTGAGCTTGACTGGCGTGGGACGAGGTGGCTGGGTCATCAACGACATGTTCGAATCAACTTTCAGAATTTTCTTCTCTTGCTTCGAGCCCAATAACAAGGATTGGAAGACTTCCTGGGCTTCCGTAAGGGAATGTACACTGGGAGGTTCCAAGCCTTGGACCTTAGACGAGTTGACTAGGTCAAGCACCGTTGCGAAGATCTCTTTTAGCAATGCAGGTTTAGCCATTGCCAAAATTGCCAAGTTGGCATAAGTGTATGATGCATTATTTTTGCTCTTCACCCTTCCAGTTCGACGCGTATCCTGGCTACCGATATCGATCAAGTGACCAAAAGGTGCGACAAGGGAAGAAATCTCATCAGTCGCTGGACCAGGAACACAATTGAGAGCGATATCAACGCCGTTTCCAATGGCCTTGGTGAACATTTCGGGTGCGCCCTGCAGATCTTCTGCTGAGAAGATGTTGGCTGCCGGGATATTCCACCGCTTCTGGAGCGATATACGCTCATCTGGCGTGCTTGCAGTGAGAAAGATGTTTCCTGCTCCCAAATGTCTCGACAGTGCAATTGCCGCTTGTCCGACAGTATTCGCTGCCTGATGAATCAGAACCGTCTGTCCAGCTTCCATACCAGCTAGGTAACTGAGGCAGAAAAGGCCAATTCCGTATGTAATGGGTACGGAGACAGCTTCCTCAATGCACATTCCCTGGGGAATCTTAACGGCTTTGTGGGTATCGATGTTGCTGTAAAGTGCCAGTCCATCTGGTTCATAGGCATATACAATGTCGCCAATTGAGAAGTCTGTTGCATATGACCCCTTCTCTACAACCATGCCGACTCCTTGAGTGAGAAGATTGGGTTGTCCAGTCGACTCGCCGTTGATCGTTCTCAAGTCAAGGGGACTGGTACAGAAGGCTTTCATCATGACCCGAAGCTCATGACCGCCGACGACTTTGCTGTGTTCTGCCCTATCCACCCAGTGCAAAGTACTGAGCATGCCTGCTGTGCGGATTCTCAAACCGAGAGCCCGAGCGTCCTCACCTTGTGCTTCGAGTTTCGGGTGGTAAGACGAGATGGAGTTCTCAATAAATTTGGTCGCAGCAGCATGGGCGAAAGCACGCTGCACAAAGACGGCGCCGTTTCGTTCCGCGAACTCCCACTCCAACTCGGTCCACTTGGAGGTCGATCTATTGCTTTCGAGAAGCGCAACATAGAGATTGTAGATGCTTTCGGCATTCTGCGTTTGAGATTTGGAGGCACCGTCGATATCTAGCGTAACGAGCTGTAAGTTAGGATACTCGACCCTGAGACTCCGAGTGAAACCGCGGGATAGACTCATAGCCGGATTCGAATCATCCAGAGCTCCGTCGTTGGTGATCCACAAAATGCGACTGGCGCTAGTGATGAGGTCTCGCAGTATCTCCCATGCTTCCGGTGTTATGCGTTCCAAGAATGGATCGGATGCTTCTAGCAGAACGATCAAGGTGTCAGCCTTTACGACAGCGCCTTCGAGCGGAGCTGCCGCAATCGAGGCGTCCCCGGCTTGGAGTCGAAGTTGGGACACAATGTTCAGAGCTAATTCGTTTGGTTCCTCTGATGGGAGAAGAACAGTGACGGACCCGTTCGTTATGGAGCTGGAAGGAAGTGCTCGGGCGATCAGAACACTCGTTTTGTGTTCTTCATCCGTCTCAAGATCTTGTACTTCAGCCAGATCAGTGAAACCACTTTTGATCAACGTCTCTTCCCATTGGGGGGCTGTCATGAACTTGGCATGGGCAAGTCTGGAGTCCTCATTAGAGAGACTGGTCGAGATCAGTTCCCACTTGATCGTTGGCTCGGTGACCTCCACAAAAACCATGGCGCCTTGATCTTCCAATAGAGATCTGAGCCGGGGTAGTGCGACGGCCAGGTCTGGAACCGAATGACTCAAGAACGAGGGGATAAGCAGCACATCGAACGTTCCTGGCTGGAGTTTGTGGGATGCACACGAATCCATGAGATCTAGCTTCACGTATTCTGACGGATCGTCGGAACCGTCAGGCTCAGAGATGGTTGCCATGCTAGCTGGCTGTGTGACAGCATAAGTGCAGCTCAAATCTTCGTCTTTCAGACCGTTTGCGAAATCAGATGATATCAACAGGCGATCGACGATGGATTTCAGCTCCTCATAGTCGGAACCGATGGTTAAGATCCGAAGTTTCGGTCTCTTCAACCGCAGGATCCTGAGATATGAAGCAATGTGATGGAAGGAACGTTGAAGTGCGACATTCCCGTGGGAAATGCTCTTCATCAGGCTTCCTCGAGTTGGCGAGCGTAATCCGCTGTCGCCACCTTTCGCGACTTGAATGAACACCTCTAGCATGGCCTTACCTAGTGGTCCTGTGCCCAACAGGTTCTGTTGCAGATCCAGACTCATTTCAAGTACCGCAACTAGCTCTAGGTATTTGCTCAATTGCGTCAGGCGATCGTGAAAGTTCTCGTTCCTGGTGTCGGGTTCTGGGCATGCCATTTGCAAATGCTTGACAGCACCTTGACAGTATCTTTCGACGATCGAGTCGGTCTTGCCTATGGTTAGATCGACTGTGGCGGCTGTTTGACGAATCCACTTGACTAAGGCTTTTGGCGTTGAATGTAGCGGGTCAAGAACCCAGTCGATCCAATGACAGATGGCTTCTTCATCTAGTCCTTCCGGAGTCTTCTCTTCTTGCTCAAGCCCGGCATAACGAACACCACTGGCTCTGATATACGCTGGTTGGGAAGACTTGGTTGGGTCGGTGATCGTTACTCCGGCTCGTGCCTTCAAGATGCCGAAATCTACTACCTCCGTCTCGGCCCTCAGCGTGGTCTCTGGTTGAGATGGAATGTCGGTGGAGATGTAAAGCTCGTCTATGCTCTCGAGAAGATAGATTGTCTTCAATTTGTCGTCCAGCTTTAGCGCCGCAAAGGGTGATTGGAAAGCTGCCTCAAGGGTCAAGGGATGAACCAGACATGGTTGCTCAATGCCTCCTGGCATATCAATGCTGGTGTTTGGAATGGAAAATTCACATCTCGCAAATCCATGTGCGCCTTGGATGTCATTCAATTGCGCAACATGTTCAGTGTATTTAGCTCCGAGAGAGTGCAACTCGCGATAGAGGCTCTCCGATGAGAATCTCTTAAGGTCGCGTGGAATGTTGATTTCTGGAAGCTTGTTTGCGATCGGCGTCGAGCTAATAGAGACCATACCACGACAATGATCGGTAGACGCTTCCCCGTCTGGTGCAAGCGTGAAGACGCGAAACTCATACCAAGACACAGAAGAGTCTCGAGCCGTAGGAGTCAGAGATTTCAATGACGTAATGGTCTCAATTCCGTTCTCCGTATCCGGAACGATCAGCACTCGAGTGAACTGGACGTCACGGAAGTGAAGCGTGAGACCTTTCCATCGACGCTTCTGGACCATGTACCGTTCTTTCAGGGCTTCAACAATCATAGAAACGTATGCAGCCCCTGGGTAGACTACCTGATCCTGGATGACGTGCCCCTTGACCCATGGAATGGCTGAGCTGCGGAGATACACTCTCCAGGTGGGCTCGTCAGGGATGCTGTCCATGGTAGGCGCGCCCAAGATATCATGCTTGGGGAACGCACGGAATCTGTATGCAGCACTCCGCCGGGATTCCACCCAATGGTCTCTTTCATGATGCCACAAGTACGTTGGCAGCGCAACGAGTAGCTTGGGCTTCGGGCCACTCAAGGCTAGCTCATTGATTGCTCGGAAGTTGACCACACTGCCGCGCTGAAATAACTGCCCAGAAAGTTGTAACAGCACTTTCGAGCCGCTCTCGCCTCGTTTTAGTACATTCTGGTAGATTGTAGGGCCTGGTGTGCCAGCAGCTTTGATGATTTGCGTGATGGGACCCTTCAAAGCGGCATGTGGCCCGACTTCGATGACCATGGTTTTTCCAGAAAGACCAGGATTCAGCCAATTAACCTGCTGTGTAAGGATTTGGCCGAGAGCTTGAGCGAAGCGCACGGGTGAGATCAGGTTCTGTGTCCAATATGACGCGTCCATCTCCGTGCCGTCCAAGAGCTCCTCCGTCACGGAAGAGTACAGTCGGACGCTATCTTTGCAGCGCTTTGGGCGTATGTTGTTCATCGCTGCGTGGTAATTTGCCTCGGCGAGTTTCATGTGGGCTGAGTGATATGCCACGTCAACATCCAGCTTGCGAGCGAAAACGCCTTGGGCATCGAGCCTGGCCTTGACACGGATGATTCCATCCACATTACCGGACAGAGTAGCGCTCTGGGGACTGTTGTAGCATGCCACGGTAACCTTGTCGTCTGGTTCGATATATGCGAGCGCGTCTTCAGCTGAGATGCCGACTGCCAGCATAGCTCCCTTCAGATCCGGCCTTGAATTCTTGAGAGCTTCAACGTGGAAGCCACGGAAGTAGGCAATCTGCAAGGCTTCACTGGCAGTCAAGACTCCCGCAGCATATGCAGCAGCGATTTCACCACTCGAGTGACCGCAAACAACCTGTGGCTCTATCCCCCAGGAACTGAGGAGGTCAAGCAAGGCCACCTGAACAGCTGTACAACATGGCTGAGAAAGCCAGGCTTGATTGATTGACGATTCGTCTCCAGTCTTACCTAGTTCCTCCAGCAGGTGCCAGCCCGAACCTAAGCGCAAAAACTCGGCTTCCGATCTTTGCATGGACTCTGCAAAAAGTGGGTACTGTGGCATCAGGTCCAACCCCATCTGCGGCCATTGGGCGCCCTGACCAGTGAAAGCAAAGCAAAGAGCGGGCTGGGATCCTGCAATGTCCAAGCGATTAACACCCTTGGCTATCTGGTCAAGGTTTTCAAGGAGTTCTGACTGCGTCGAAGCGGAGAACGATATTCGATAATCCCAGTGAGATCGCCGAGACAGTGTGAAAGCCAGATCGGACAGGAGCGTCTCGCTCTTCCGAGCCCACTTCTGGGTCAAGGAGCGGCGTAGTGCATGTGCCGTCTCCTTCAATGCATCTGCACGACGATGGGAGATGGCGAAAATCTTGGGAGTTGTGCTGACAGCGGTAGAGGACGTCGCGTTCTGAACCGGCGGGATAACTTCATCTAAATGATCAACGACAACATGGGCATCTGTGCCACCATATCCGGTTGTGTTGACCGAGATTCTTTTGAGCATACCCTTGGGCCAAGGTGTGTTCTTCATAGGAATCTGGACAAGGGAATCCCCAAGTACATCAGCGACGTCTGGGCTGAGAGACTTGTGTGTGGGTGTAGCCGGAATAATTCCCTGTTCGAGAACTAGGATGGCTTTCAAAAGCCCGGCAAGTCCAGCCGTGGGCTCGGTATGGCCTAGATTTGCCTTCACAGAACCGATAACTAGTGGCAGATCTTTCGCTCGGCCGCGCAGAAAGGTATCCATCCAGACAGTGGCTTCTGTTCGATCACCAGCCTTTGTTCCCGTTCCTTGTAAGGTACAATTAGAATCGTCTTCAGAAATCACTGTGACTGTTGGTACGTACCGTGTGCCTCCACGAAATATGTATCTTGTGGACGCAAACCCGCATCCTCATACGCCATTCGTAAAGCTTGCTTCTGGCCCCAATCCGATGGTAGTGTAATTCCGTTTGTTTTACCGTCAGAGCTTACGCCTGTGCCTCGTATCACAGCTCTGATAGAGTCACCATCAGCCAAAGCGGCACTGAGTGGTTTCAGGATGACTGCCGCTACACCCTCTCCACGACCATATCCGTTAGCGCGCGGGTCAAAGGCATAACAGCGGCCATCTGGCGATGTGAATGACATGGAGGAAAGAACTCCAGTTCTCTCAGGATCCAGACATAGGTTGGATCCACCAACGAAGGCTTGCTTGACTGTACCTGCTCGGATCGATTTGACAGCTGCATCAAGCCCAACCAGAGTGCTAGAGCAGAAGGTGTCGATTGTCATGCTGGGACCTCGAAGGTCGAACAGGTAAGAGATACGGTTCGAAACGATTGCATTACCAGTTCCGGTCATTCTGTATCCGGGAGAAATATCGGGGTCACGAGCAAGAATCGATTCGTAATCGGCGTTTGAAACTGAACACCAGACGCCTGTCTGTGAACCTCTTAGCTCGTCCATGGAGAGGCCTGCATTTTCGAAAGCCTCATAGGCGACTTCTAGCAAAATGCGTTGCTGAGGGTCCATAGCCTTGGCTTCCAGGCCGCCGATGCCGAAGAAGTCATTGTCAAACAAGGCTGGGTTTTGTTTGAGAAGATGGAAGCCTTTGGTGTTGAACTATAGTCAAGTCAGATCTCGAAAGCCATAAGAATCCTCGTTGTTTGCAAGACCTACCGTGCCCTTGTTGTCACCGTTGGGATGCCAAAAGGCATTCAGATTGAAGCGATGACTTGCGGTTTTGGTCCATCCAGTGGTGCCTTTGCTGAGCATGTCCCAAAGGCCCTCTGGGTTGGTCGCCGAGCCTGAGAAGCGACAGCCGACGCCCACAATGGCAATGGGCTCAGCTTTGAATTCCTTGTTAGACATGTTTGCGTCTTTCTCTGTATGTCTCACGATCGTGCTGTAGATATGAGCAAGTTCATAGCCGTCTATATACCATACAGCTCGAATGCCGTTACCTACAGGGATGGGTTCTTACTATGCCTTACATAGAATCAGCACTAAATACCTCATCCTTCAGCTGTTTCTGCAAGTGTGACCATACGCTTCTGCTATGTAAGACTTTATTTGGACTCTGATAGCTCAGACGTGTACCGTTCAATTCTCGGCGATTAACAGCTCTTCCCTCTTGGCTTACGAAGGTCATGTATAGGGCGTAGATATGTCGCCTGTATCCCCTCCTAGTGTTGATCATCTTTGCGATAGGCATTCTTCGACGTATACGACCGATTCTAGCGATATGACGGCAGGAAGGCCGCGTGTGCCTACAGAGCTGCCCCATACGATGACGGTGAAATTTCGCTTTCTTTGCCTTCGAGATAATAAATCATCTTATGCCGTCGTTCTATCTCAGGTGAGATTGGCGGCATTTTTCTTCCGATGATCGAGATGCGAGTCGAGTGAGTCGAATGGTCGTGATCCTCCACTCGGACCATCATTGACGAGCGAAATGTTTCTTTAACGAGGGTCCGTGCTCGTGGTTCTGTCAGCAAGTTGTTGATAAGGATTCAGGTCGTGATGATGGGTAAGCGCACCGAACCGGAGTCTGACCTTTATCAGGATTCACCAGCCCCACGGATTTGTCAGACATAACCCGCCAAGCCGGCTGGCTGAACGCAACAACTTAATGACGCTACTGCACTACTACACATTGCCACCAAAAACATGTCTTGTGCTAAGCAGCATGCTGTCGTCCGCTCGGACATACTGTACACCAAAGCACAAAACCAATAGTCCTCACGATACGAACCTCACACCAGCAGCCCCAAGCCGACGCTATTCTCCTCGTCAACAGAACCGCTCAGTTGCAACCCCTTCTAGTGCTGACGGCCTATCATGCAGGTGGTTTGGACTTTTGATGTTCTCCTCGGACCGGAACGTCCCGTTGCACGGGCCACCGGGTATAACACATTGGAGGGTGGGGGTTGGAGGCATCTTGGCACTCTCTTCCGTACTTCACTGACTTTGTAATACAACCCAACTATATCACCTGAAATCTGGTGATACCATTCACTGCCCTTACGAAAGGTGATTGTCAAAGTAAAATAATCTCTATTATAGCCAAGAATGACAAAGCGACCACAATCTAAAATGGTAAGAGCAATAACGTTGAGGTCCTTGGGAATACCCGTCGGGCGTGTTAACACCTTACATGTGATGCATGATCCGTAAGCACTAATCCTGCAGATGTCACATGTTAGTTCTGTCTTACCAGCGTAGAGTCTCCAACATGTTGCGATCATCGAACCACTGTGACCTGCCCAACGAGTGCGGATTATGGAGTTATCGCGGCTGAGGAAATTCCTTTTTGAATAGCTTACTCCCGCCAGAATGTGTCTTTCTCATCTAAGATATCTTTTCGTGACATTACTGCCCACGAGACCATTACAGTACATGTTAACGAGATGCCTGGAAAAGAAGCAGATGACTTTGGCCAGCCCAACGGGCCCAGCACCTTGATTGAAGTCGACGCTCTGGTCGTCGGGGCCGGCTTTTCGGGTATCACAGCTATCCATCGCCTTCGAAAAGCAGGATTGACGGTCAAATGTATGGAAGCGAGCGGTGATTTTGGCGGAGTATGGAACTTCCATCGGTACTAGTCACACCTCTGCAATGTGAATGTAGGCCATGCTAACGATGCTGTAGATACCCTGGCGCTCGTGTAGACAGCGAGGTGCCCTTCTACCAGCTTAACATACCTGAAGTATATCGTGATTGGAAATTTCAGGAGCGCTTTCCAGGACACGACGAGCTGCGAAAGTACATTGCTCACGTGGACAAGATTCTCGATTTGAGACGAGATACCTATTTCCACGCTCGAGTCAAGGACGCTTCCTGGGACCAGTCCACAAACCGGTGGACCATCAAGACCCAACAAGGTCATGTAGCATCTGCCAAGTACTTGATTCTGGGTGCCGGCCTACTCCACCGCGCCAACGTTCCCGACTTCCCCAGTCTAAGCGAGTACCAGGGTCAGGTTTTCCACTCCGCCGCATGGGATGCAGACTTCAGCGCCAAGGGTAAGAAGATTGGAATCATTGGCGCGGGATCAACCGGGGTACAACTCACCGAATCGCTCGGCAAGATAGCGGATGAACTCACCGTCTTCGTGCGCCGTCCGAGCTACTGCTGCGCCTTGGGACAACGCTCTTTGACGACGCATGAGCAACATGTGATGAAGCGCTTCTATCCGGTCATGCTGAAAGCCGCTCGAGAATCACATGCCGGCTTCCCGGTCATAGGCAATGACAAAGCCCTCAATGATGCATCACCAGAAGAAAGGGAACGGCATTGGTCTTACACATGGGACCAGGGGGGTTTCTCTTATGGCATGCTGGCTTACACAGACCTGTTCCGTAGTAAAGAGGCGAACGAAGCTACATACCAGTACTGGAGAAGCAGGGTCGCGGCACGTCTAACAGATCCTGCGAAACTCGAGATCATGGCCCCGGAGCACAAGCCATACTATTTTCTCACCAAGCGAATACCTCTTGAACAGGATTACTACGAGGTCCTCAATCAGAGCAATGTGCACATTCACGATCTTAACAAGACGTCTTTGGAGTCATTCACGAAGAAGGGTCTGCTCATGTCCGATGGGACAGAATATGAACTCGACGCCGTGGCATTAGCGACAGGCTTTGACTCGATAACCGGCTCCATCACCCGTGTGGGGGTCAAGAACAGGTATGGAGTCGACCTGAAGGATGTTTGGGCCGATGGGATAACCACGTACATGGGCATCACAGTTTCAGGGTTCCCTAATATGTTCATTCCGTATTCCCCCCAAGCTCCGACGCCATTTACCAATGCTATACCTATTATCGAAGCCCAGGTGGAATTAGCAGTAGATATCATTATGAAGGTGGAACGAGCCGGCGCCAAATCGATCGAGGCTACCAGGAGTGCGGAGATTGAGTGGAAGACGCACCTGAATGCATTGGTGGAAGGGACTCTGTTCCCTTATACCGATAGCTGGTGGAATGGAGCTGACGTCCCGGGCAAGAAGAAGGAAATAATGGCGTATATCGCCGGCATCAAGCACTACGAGACAAAATGTCGGGCTAATATCGAGGGACTGCAGGGATTTAATATAGTTGCTGGAGACAACATGTAAGGTATAAACACAATCTTACCTAACTAATATAAGGCTAGGTGTAAGGCCTTACATTCGCTTAAAGTAGCTTAGCGCTAGAGTTTTCTACTTCTCGCGAGAAAACTCTAATGTTACACAGGGTTAGGCTATACTTCTCTAGGCTTAGTCCGTACTAAGGCGAGGTAGACTAAAGCAGTAGTCTATAAGATTTGTCTAGCGATTCTATAGAAAAGAGTTATCGTAGAATAACTATAGGTAAAGACAATCTAATTCTATAAACAATAGAATAACTAGTTAATAATCTATATATGAGATAAACTATTTAAGTTAACTATAATAAGTATAATAATAAAATCTAACACATTCTTATACCTATTACCTTAGGTCCTACTATTCTATCTATTCTATTTTTATAGAATGTCTATAATAGCAGTGCTATCTCTTTATATACTACTATCTCTAATAGTTAGCCTTAGCAGAATAGTATATTACGTAATCTCTAGCTCTGCAATAATTATTGCCTTCTATTAGAGGTTCTAGTTAGTTTTTAACCCTCTACCTCTAATAAGAAGAGAATTCTTCTTTGTTACTTATAACATTATCTCCTCTCTTAGGCATATTATTCTAATACCCTAGATTATTATTTTTCTATGCCGCGCGTTAAGGCATTAGCCGCATATAAGGTTAGTAGGCCTTAGACTATTATAGCTACCTCTTTCTACTTCTAGTGTCTCTAACTATACCTAAGGTTCTATCTTCTTATCGCGTCTATCTCTAGAGCTTAACTTCTAAACAACGTGCTTACGCTAATTATATAAAAGAGTAAGGTCTAAAGATGTCTTTCTACTATAAGTAGTATAAGAAGAAGAATCTTTATTATTTTATAGACACTGCGACTAGTTACTATACTAGGTGTATTTCTATAAAGGCTAAGTGTAGCCTAACTAATATAAGGCGCGGTTTGGACCCCGAACCGCGCTACAATAGGCTTAGCGTTAGGGTTACGTGTCCTGATTAAGCGATTTGCACCCCCTGAACTGCGAATTCCGACCCCCCCCAAACTATTACGCTACAGCGGTTATTAGCACTACATTCGCATACAAAAGTTTCTTGCGCATACTTAACAAGCGTGTCTGCAAAGTTTCTACTTGTTGCAGGTAGATTTACGTTGTAGGATCTAGCTTAGGGTTAGGGTTATCTAATAATGGAGCTGCCCGTCTAGAACACTCGCGCGCCCGCATCGCAGAACGCAGAGAGCAGCAATAGTAGCCTGCCTGTACGCAGTAAGCTGCAGGCAGTTTCGCTAGACAACTATGCTGATATTCTCTGCTTTTTAGCTAATTTTTGTGTGCTAGTCTGCAAGCAGTACTGCAGCAGCGTAGTTAATTTAGACAAACATCTCTTAGAGCGATACGCGACGCCCGCTAATGTGCGAAAGGAGATTCTTTAGCGATTTGTGCGTTGCGAGAGGTTAGATCCGAAGGATGTTAAGCTTCCTGAGCAACCTGCTTAACCGATTGAAGAGCTAGGGACGCTGCTGGATAGGCTCTGTTGCAAGACATGCTCTTTTCTTATAGTAGACAAGAGCGTGTTGCGGAAACACTTGAAAAAAAATTACTAACAAGCATGGAAGGGAGAGAAGAGCGAGCTGTTTGATTCTGTCAAAGTTCAGACGTTTTTCTGTGGTAGGGGGTTGCAGAAATATTTTGTTGTTGATTTGGGCATTGGGGAAAATAGAGAAAAACTTGATTAAGATCAGGTTGTTCAGCAGCAACTTAGCGGATGGCAGACCGTGCGACAGCAGCTTGAAGAAGACATGCAAGTGATGGCCGAGGCTGCAAAGACAGACAAAACTAGCTGGTTTAAGAGAACTGGGTGGTTGTTGTTTCTGCAGGGCCGAAATCTGGCTTATCTAGGCTATTAAGCCCGCTTGCCCGACCAAAACGAAGTAAAGCTGTAGCTGGCTGCTAAGCTGATAGAAGAACTAATTGAAAAATCTGTTCGTGGCTTGGCAACGCTTCTACAGGAAACACGACGCTGGCTTTGTAGTGCGCAGTAGACGGAAATTAATTAACGGCCGCTAGCGCGACTGTAGAACCCTAAGAGTTAGGCAACGTACACTAGCTATATAGTTTGATTTGTCTGCTTCTATCTCCGCATTGTTGCAGACGAAGAGCGTTGAGTAGATAAATATGTAGCATAGCGGGATTAAGCTGTTGGCGTGGATAGTGTAAGCGACGAGGATGCTGGCACAGAGAGCGAGTACGACGACAGCGACATGGAAGGCACTGTTGACAGCAACAACAACAACGGTGTTGTGCTACCGCGGTAACCGCGTCGCGTTGTACAGGCTAACAAGATGAAGGATGCGCGCGAGCTGTTTACGTGGAAGGATAATTAGAAGGCGCTAGCAATCTAGCTATGGCTTACGCTAGGTAACTGCGACGTAGCTGCTTAGACAAACGCGCTGCTTAACTTGCTAGCTTCGTTTATTCTTATAGGCTATGGCAGCGATAAGTTTTTGAGTGGTCTGGTGCAGTATCTAGCTGTGCTGGGTATTAACACGCAGACAAACTGCTTGCGTATAGCAAAGAACTTCTTGTACATGCTTGCTGGCGTGGTCTACTGCGTTCGCGTACTAGCAGCGGAAAAGATTCTGCCCGCAGCCGAGCGCGACAATTAGACGGAAGAAGACTGCGAGCGATTCTTAGAGATGCGCAAGCAGTATCTAGCGGATAGCTTGTATAGTCTGATGAGCATTATGCTTAGTCTTCTTGCGTATGGCAAGCACGCAGCGCTGAACGAGGGCAATGCTGGCAACGCATACTAGTCCCTTGACAAGAAGGTGTTTTATCTAAGTAGCTGGCCGATTGTGATAGAGCGTTTCCGCGTAATGGCGTAGAGCATAGAAGTGGAGGTAGAGGACACGTTTTGGTAGATGTGCTGGGTTGATTGTATAGCTAACCGCTTTACAGTGGATCTAGCGCAGATTCAAGACAACGTTATATTTACGACTTGGGGCAGGTTGTTTGTTACTACCCCGGGTAACTATTTGTTGGATGGGCTAGCTTAGATGCTTAAAAGGGCGCGGAGCATAGAGAGCGGCATGCGGCTACAGACGTCTAATGGCTGGTGGAGAAGTAAAAAGGTGCGGGAGTATCTACGGGAGGTAGATCGCTTCTTAGCGCTACTGCTAGGCTGTGTGCACATGGAATTGGGACAGCTGGCTTGAGGCTCTAAGATTATCACGATGCGGCACTGCAATAGGCTGCTACAGGACTGTAATGTTTTTGTTGTAGATGGTGCTGTTATAACTGTTGTGCGGTATTATAAGTTACAGTCTTAGTGGGACAAGCCAAAGGTAGTTCCGCGCTTTCTGCCGCCGCGATTAGGGCAGGTGATAGTGTTGTACTTAAGCTACTTGTAGCTGTTTTGAGAGTATCTTGTAGCAACTGTGCTTAGGGGCGGGTTGGACAACTACATCTAGAGCAATAAGCAAGGCGTATGGGGTATAGATTGACTTATAAAGGTGCTGCGGCGTAAGATGGGTAAGCGACTTGGCGTCAAGCTGAGTACGCTAGGCTACCGTCACACGGCTGTCGGAATCGGGCGGGTGAAGGTGGGGGAGTTGTTTGGCAAGGGGTATTAAGACGAGGTTGGCGAGATAGATGAAGCAGAGGTAGACGAGGAGGAGGAGGACTTAATTGAGCTGCAGAACTCGCGAACGACGGTTATGGGAGTAGGCAACTATAGCGTGTTGATTAATATTGTTAAGCATCTAAGCACGCGGTTTATTGATGCGTTCCGGGCGCTTAGTACTGCTTGGCACTGCTTTTTAGGTGTAGACGGACAGGCTAAAGCGCCTAAGGAGCGCCGACTGCAGCGGAAAAGGCCGATGCGAGAGAGTATCTTAGGGCTTCTGATGCTTCTGAAAGCAAAGGCTGTTTATGTAAAAGATGCGCGAACTGCGGCTGTGCGTTGGGCGCTACAGCAGGTGCTAGGGAAGCAGGACGTCGGGTTTCGCTTAATGGAGCAGGAGCAGGCTCTGTACGCAGTGCTGGACAAGATAACGCCGCTTGTTATTGTGCTTCTAACAGGAGGGGGCAAGAGCTTGCTATTTACGCTGCCGGCATGCATAGAGGAGAGCGGGGTGACAGTTGTCGTTGTGCCGTACTGAGCGTTGATCGAGGACTTGGTGAGCCGGATTCGCAACTGTGGTATAGACTGCATGGAGTGGAAGCACGGCGAGAGCAACCCGGCGTCTGTGGTGGTTGTTAGCGCAGACGTAGCAGGCGACATTACGAGCAACGGCAACTTTCTAGGGTACGCTCGGCTAATAAAGGACAAGGGGCTGCTGCAACGAGTTGTGGTGGATGAGTGTCATCTGCTCTTTACAGCGCGGCACTGGCGGGCAAATTTGCTTAAGGTAAAGAACTTGCGACTGCTTGGATGCCCGATTGTGTTGTTAACGGCAACGCTGCCGCTGGTGCAGGAAGGGGAGCTTGAGGCAAGCATGCTGGTGCGCAACGCAACGTATATCCGGGCAAGCACAGTACAACCAAACGCGCGCTACTTTGTGTTGTGGTGTTAACGCAAGGTATTAGAGGACACGGCGGTAGTGGTATGCAAGCGATAGGCTGAAAAGCTAGAGCGGATAGGGCAGAAGGGGGTAGTGTACTATCTGAGCAAGGCGCAGTGTGAGTGGATAGCGGGGGAGGTTGGCTGTGCGCACTATCACGCTGACGTAGAGGAGCGAGGAGAGCGGCTGCAGGAGTGGGTAGAGCAGGGAGGGCTAATTGTGGCTACGTCCGCGCTTGGGACAGGAGTGGACTATGCGGGGATTGTGTACATCTTGTATGTAGGGATGCTGTGGAGTATGACGGATTTTGCTTAGGCAAGCGGGCGTGGAGGGCGAGGCAGAGAGACGTTTGACGTTGTGGTGATAATCAAACAGGGGGAGGTAGAGAAGAGAATTAAGTAGGAGAGCGGCGATATTGACGTGCAGGCAATGGGGGCGTTTTTGATTGGGAATAGGTGTCGGCGGGCGCTAATGAGCTCGTACTTGGATGGGCAAGGGATAGGGTGTAGAGAGATAGATGGGGTGTGTTGTGACTGGTGTAGAGAGGGGGAGGAGGTATGGTTAGAGGAGCACGAGCATTAGGCACGGGAATAGGCGGTAGTAGAGGAGACGTTTACGGAGTTGCGGGGTGGGTGTGCGATATGCTAGGTAGTTAGGTAGTAGTATGTAACAAAGGAAGAGGAGCAGTGGAAGAAGCACTAGGTGCTAGGGTGCACAGCGTGGGAGAGGGCGTCTGGTGCAGACGCGGATACGTTTTGGAAGAAGATTGTAGATTGGACGGTGAAGAATAACTGTCGGCGATGCTGGGTGAGTTAGAAGTACTGTGCAACAGGAGAGGGCATAGAGAATTAGTGTTAATGGCCGAATGTAGTGATACCGCTAGCATACGCAGCGCGGCTCACACGGCTTAGGATTCAGACGATAGGAGAGGCAGGGTTTAGGGAGATAGGAGACGATGCATATGTAGTGTGGCTAGGGAAGAGGCATAGAGAGGAGGTATGGGGGCAGGTGTTTACGAACGCGATGGTAGTAGGGATTTGACTTGTACTTAGCATAGTAGAGGGGGAGTAAGCATATCTAGAGAAAGGTAGCATAGCGTGTAACGTAGTGGGTTACGAGAGAACAAGAGGCATATACATGTACCCGGCTAACTGCTTGGGAGTTACGAGAAGAGAGAAAGAGAAGAGAGAAAGAGAAGAGAGAAAGAGAAGAGAGAAAGAGAAGAGAGAAAGAGAAGAGAAGAAAGAAAGACACACTTCGCTAACTACTCAGGGTTTCTAGATGTCACAAGACGCTACGAGCACGTGTTTAAGAGCTTACAAGAAGCGTTAATTGTAGCTACGTATAATATCTAGTGTAATACAAGACGTTGCGTAAGGAACAGAACAGAATGCAAAGCGGTGAAAGATATAGCTAGGGCCGTGCGCGGCGCTCAGGCCTTAGCTGGCCAATTAACAGATTTCGGGTGGACTGGCGAGCCACCCGAAATCTGTGCGTTCAGGTGTTAGGGGAACCACGGTGGTTACCGTAACAGTACCCCCCTCTTACTCTTGAGCTCCTGTGAGTAGAGATCATGTCTCTTACTCTTGCATTACTTCGGGTGGCTCCAAGATGTCAGAAAACCTCTTATGGAAACCAGCTACGGCTGCGTTATCCTTCAGGTCTGCAGCGGGTTCCCAGGTCATCTCGTCATAGCCTGTCCATTTAACGTAGTATTCATGTCGTCTACGACGCTTATTGTAACGGAGGTCTTCGATACTTTCTACAAAGTATTCTTCTTCGTTGTCTACAACAACAGGTTCGGGCGGTAGGACAAGTTGTCCTGGCAGGTACTCCTGTTTTGGCGCAGCAGGCCGGAGTAAGGACACATGAAATACTGGGTGTATCTTCATGGAATCGGGCAGTTCGAGACGGTACGCGTGGGAAGAGATCTTTTTAGCTACTCGGTACGGGCCTAGATTCTTCCAATCAAGCTTCTTAGATGCCCGTTGCGTTCGGATGTTACGCGCGTCTAACCATACCTCGTCGCCAATTTCGTATGTTGGCGCAGGTAGGCGTTTGCGGTTCGCGTACTCTTGCTGTAGGGCTTGAGCCCATGTCATTTCTTCACGGATGAACTCAGTAATGTCGCGCATCTTATCCACCATCGCGTTCACCTCACGAGCTTGGAGAGCTTGGTAGGCGGGACGTGTCTTGTTGGTAGGCGGCTCGAAGCCCATTCGGGGATTCTGACCGTAGCAGGCCATCATCGGGGTTACTCCAGTAGACTCAGAGACGGTATTATTGGCTTCGAACTGAGCGGTGGGGAGCCATTGAACCCAATCGTCTTGTTGATAGTTCGTATACGCGCGTAGGACTTGTTCCATCGCAGCGTTAGCGTTCTCTGTTTGTCCATCTGTCTCAGGATGGTAGCCGGTTGAGAAGCGCGGGTCTATCCTTAGTTGAGCACACAGCTCATCATGGAAAGCAGATACGAACTGTCTGCCACGGTCCGAGACTATCGTATCAGGGAGGCCATGATTACACCAGACGTAGCGCAGGAACATACGTGCTACGTCGGAAGCCTCCATCTTATCGCAGGGGATCATGTATCGGTACTTAGACAGGCGGTCTACTACGACCATGATGTTCTTGCATCCTTCGGATTCTGGCAGGTCAACGACGAAGTCGACAGAGACGTCTGCCCAACGTCGTTCGGGTACGGGTAGCGGCTTCAGCAGGCCGTGGTACTTCTCACGAGAAGCCTTCGAACGTCGGCAGACGTGGCAGCAAGAAACATAACGGCGAACGGTCTCAAACAGTCGGGGCCAGTAGTATTCCCGCTGGATTAGTTCAAGTGTTTTCCCTCGGCCAGGGTGGCCTCCTGATGGGGAATCGTGGACTGTTCGCAGGATCTTGATCTTAAGTTCGTCGCTGTCAGGTATCACTAACTTGTTGCGATAGTAGAGGCGACCCTCACGGTCTTCGCAGTCACCAAGTGTAACTGTCTTAGACCGTCGTGCGCCGTCGCGCAGCAGCTTCAGCGTTTCTCGAATAAACAGGTCTTTAGGTAGCCCATCGCCTGTAGGACGGTACTCATCGTCGATGATCTGCTGGATAGATCTATCTGTCTCTACCAGTCTAATTGCTACGGGTTCTCGAAACAGGTCAGGACGCAGTAGGGTCTGTTTCCGAGCTTGTCTCGCTTCCTCCTGAGCAAGCTGGTCCTGAGAGCGACGGGTAAGAGCGTCAGGCTTCTCACCGTGCTTGCCGGGTCGGTATGTAATCGTAAACTGGAATCGTGATAGGTATTCAGACCAGCGGGCTTGACGGTGGCTCAGTTGCTTCGTAGTGGCGAAGTACTGCAGGTTCTTATGGTCGCTGAGCACGTCGATAGGGAAGGCAGCGCCTTCTAATTCTGGTCTCCACTGTTCGAAACAGCGAACAATAGCAAGTAGCTCCTTGTCGTAGATCTCGTAGTTGTTCTCAGCGGGGTTCATTCTTTTCGAGTAGTACGCGACCGGACGGAGGACGCCGTCAGGTCCAGATTGGGACAGCACTCCTGCTGTAACATAGTCGGAAGCGTCGGCTTCAATAACAATTGGCAGGTCTGGGTCGAAGTGTCGTAATATTGGTGCAGTAGTGAAGGCATGCTTCAAAGCATCAAAAGCCTTCTGGCAGTCGTCATTGAAGAGGAACTTAGTATCCTTCTTAGTCAGCGCTACTAGCGGAGCAGCTAGGTAGGAGAAACCGTCTATAAACCGTCGGTAGAAGTTTGCGAAGCCTAGAAATGCTCTGATGTCCTTAACGTTGTTTGGGTACTCCCAATTTACAATAGCTTGCACCTTCTTCGGATCCATTTGTATTCCGTCTACTCCAACTACGTAGCCAAGGTAAGTCACCTCAGTCTGGTGAAACTCGCATTTGTCTACGTCTAGTTGGAGTCCGGCTTCTCGAAGGGCGTTTAGAACAGATCGTACATGCTCCTTATGTTCATGGAGATTCTCACTGTAAATCAGGATATCGTCGAGGTAGGCCGTGCAGAAGACGTCTAGGAACGGGCGTAGTACATCGTTCACGAAGTGTTGGAACGTGCTCGGCGCATTAGCTAGTCCAAAGGGCATCACTAGGTATTCGAACAACCCATATCGAGTGCGGAAGGCTGTTAGCCATTCGTCTCCTTCAGCAATTCTCAATCGGTTGAAGGCAGCAATAATATCGAGCTTCGTGTAATACTTGGCCTTGCTCAGTCGGCTCAAGGTCTCTTGGATCAACGGGATTGGGTAACGGTTCTTAACAGTGGCGGCGTTTAAGGCACGGTAATCGACGCAGAAGCGTAGTCCGCCGCCGGGTTTCTTAACAAAGATAACAGGGGAGGCGACTGGGGAGGAGCTTGCGCGAATGAATCCCTTCGACAGGTGATCTTCGAGGTACTTGCGCAACACTTTGAGTTCGTTCTGAGACATGCCATACAGTGGGCCGAACCCGTGCTGTTTGCCGGGTATTAGTTTGATCTTGTGGTCGTAAGGCCGTCGTACAGGCAGCTTATCAGACTCTTCTCGTGAAAAGACGTCTATCAGGTCATGATACTCCTGAGGGACTTTCGTGAGTGGATCGGTGTGCTTCTTCTCAGTTAGTGCCTTGTCAATGTCGGCAATGCTAACAGCACAGATTTCATAGCCTCTTTTGCGTGCTAGGCTCATAAACGGAGCAGCACCTATACAGTAGATGTCGAGTTCTGGCTGCAACTTCGACGAGTCGTTCTGCTCGTCTGTTGGCTGGGCACTATCAGGGTCGGGTACAGGTTCGGGTACAAGTTCGTTCAACTGGCGCTTCATCTTAGGTAGCCAGTGGTCGTGCCGTTGTCGTGGCACATGCTTAAGTTTTGGGTTTTGAGGGTAGGCTTCATCATGCCTGTTGTTGCTCCACTGTACCTCAGGAGAGAGAACAGGAGTTCTAGTAGTTCTAAGACAACGTTCTTTACATCGTTGAGCGGTGAAGATTAGTCTTTCCTTGTCGTAGTCTAGGTTTACTCGGTGCTTGTTCATCCAGGGTTGGCCAAGTATTAAATTATGACGGCCGGTGTTCGTGACGTAGAGTCGTATAGATTCGTTGTGATTGTTGTGTTGTAGCTTCAGGGTGACAGTGTGAGACACTTCTCCACCGTCGAGTACAGTTCCAGTAAATCCAGTCGGGTAAATAACGTAGGGCAGCGGGTCTTGACGTAGTTTTAGGTTGCGCGCGAGGTCTCTGTGAATGTATCCAATACCAGTAGCTCCAGTGTCAACTAAGGCTTTAAGGTTACTCTTAACACCGCCTTGTTGAACCGTACAAGGTATTGTAATACAACGTTTCCAGGTATCAGTCTGAGATTCAGACCAGAGTTCAGCAGAGATTCGGTGGGTGCGCAGTCCCGGGGAGCGACTTATCCTCGGGACGAGGCTTTTCCCTTCTGGGATCGGTTACGAGAACGTCGTCCTCGGGATCGCGAAGGTCGCGAGGATCCTGACGAGACAGAACTAGTAGACTGGGTACGGTCGTGGTCACGCGCGCTATAGGATCGGATATGCTGAGTAGGTAGGGGAGCGCTGCAATCCTTAGAGATGTGACCTTTCTGGTTGCACTTAAAGCAGCGGCCTTCCTTAATCCTCTTCTGTCGTTCGGAGGAACCAGCGGGGGCGTATGCTGATGCGTCTATCTCCATTGCGTCGGGGTGGGTTACAGGGTAGCGTCGTGGGCGGTCTGGTAGGAAACGGAGGTTATTATCGTACGTGGATATCAGGTTAGCGTAATCGTTAAGGTCGCTAGGCAAGGCTTCTCCAACCATTGCACGTTGAAGTTCGTGGGATAGAGAGTTCCGGAGGGACGCGATCAGGCCAATCTCATTTAACCCAGTGTCAGCAGCTAGTCGTCGGAATTCGGCGAAGTGGGAGGTGAAGCTGCGCTTTCCTTGACGGAGTCCGCTTAATCGACTAAGAGCTGTCAGCTCCTTGTTTGGGTCTCCGTAGGTAGCTTCAAGAAAGGTAACAAGCTGGTCTACATTATGGATATCCTTGTCCATAAGCGGGTCGATAAGAGCTACTGCGTCCTTCTCAAGTCTAGAGTGAGCGTATAGCAGGCGGGATCTTTCGTTCGGGTATCGGTCTGCGTTTCCCTCGAGCTTGTACCTAAGCTTGCGGACGAAGGCAGGGAGGTCCTTTCGTCGGCCATTGAACAGAGGCGGGTCAGGCAGACGGTCGGTTCGGGGAAGGTCCTTCAGGTTCGCGTTGGGCGGCGTCGCAGGATTCGAGCCAATTCCAGATAGCTCTTCTAGACGAACTTGATCTCCCTCAGCGCTGGTTCGAGTAATGGCTGGGGTAGCAGCAGGAGCAGACCTAGTCTTAATAGACTCAAGCTCTTGGCGAAGCTCTAGAATCTGTTGAGAGTGTCGGTTTTCTTGTTCAGCTAGATTGGCAAGTAGTGCTTCGTTGCTAGCTTTCAATGCAGCGGAATCAGCTTGGATAGCATTTAGCTGATTCAGGATCAATTGCAACGCGTCAGGTTGCCCTTGAGTAGTCATAGTGGTGTGACGCAACGTAATGTCACAAGACGCTACGAGCACGTGTTTAAGAGCTTACAAGAAGCGTTAATTGTAGCTACGTATAATATCTAGTGTAATACAAGACGTTGCGTAAGGAACAGAACAGAGTGCAAAGCGGTGAAAGATATAGCTAGGGCCGTGCGCGGCGCTCAGGCCTTAGCTGGCCAATTAACAGATTTCGGGTGGACTGGCGAGCCACCCGAAATCTGTGCGTTCAGGTGTTAGGGGAACCACGGTGGTTACCGTAACACAAGAGCTATGCTGAAAAGAGTAAATTGAGGCTCATCTTACCGCGCAGCTGCATGGCTGCGACTAGTACAGTGAGGAGTGGGGATTATCAAGAAGATCATAAGGAATGTGAGTACTTCGTGGCCTCCAGTGTCATTAAGACTGGCAAAGGTAGACATTTACATCAACAGATAAATAGTATCTCTCTTTATAGTAAGCAGACCTGCCTCTAATATAAACTATGAATTAATCAAGGAATGTATGTACGAACGCCACCGCATGCAGAGAAGGAACGCTATGCTATGCAATATCTAACCCTGAATCCTGTAAATACACATTATCGTATGTTTTCTCGTGATCCACCCTCTCCAATTATCATCGTTTGTAATAGAGCGCGGTGCTTATAACCCGCAGTTACTGGTAGCGACCTGAGCGTACTGGGCGTCGATACGTCCCAGAGCCGCAGCCTGGCCGTTTGTAAGCTCGTCCATGGCTGCCTTGGCGAGGTTGAAGCCTTGAGCAGCATGGTCGACGGCGAGAACGTAGATGGTCTTTCCGTTGTAGGTAACGCCGTAGCATGTTCCACACTAGTATGTATTGTTAGGCGATGAAGATGAGGAAACGTAGTAAGTGTACGTACCTGTGGGCTGTTCCATCCAGCAACACCCATATATCCACCGATTTTGGGGAAACCGGCAACGTTGGCTTGAGTTTGCCAGTTGTACTTTGTGATGAGACCGTTGGAGCCGTCCGAGCAGGCGAGCGAGGTCAAGGCGCGGCTGCCGTCATCATAGCCAGTATCGTAGCTGACAGTAATGGCCGAAGCAAGGCTGGCAAAACCAAGGATTGCCGCTGAGATGGCACTGGAGAACTGCATGATTTGTTGGTAGATGGGTAGAGGCTTGGAGGATGAAGGTTTAGAAGTCGGAAGGCTGGTTACTGATGATGCGTGTCTTGCAGTTGCGAGTACATTGCCATTTATACCATCCGCCATCACGAAGCCTCCACTCTACAATCCGAGGCTTCCACCTAACCAATATGAGGCGACGGATTATGCACAATCCGCGCTCGATTAGGTATCGCGTTAGGGTTCGCTAACCAAGAAAGGAAATCTAGAGGGCATAATCCGTGCGCATAATCCGCGGGCTTTACTAGTATCGCAACGTGCTGCAACTTACCCAAAAGATACAAGACAACGCTCCAAATCTATTCCATCTTTCAGAATACCTGCAGCTAGCACTGTTGTTGAGATATTTATGCGTGAACTTTGGCTGGAGAGACTTGACGTTCCTCGCTGAAGTCGGAGCTTGTAACCTCCGACTACAGGCCTGTGCGCGAAGTCAGGAAGTTCAAGACTTGAGCCATACTACTGTAGGTACGTTCGTAGATTAGATAACAGCAAGATAGAGGGACTTCTTACGCTTGTAAGAATATGAAGAATGCGATCTAGATAGCGATTGTGGTCTGCAAGTAGGCACAGAGGAACGAAACTGGTGCGCGGCAAGTCCCGCGAGCCTTTACGTGCGGATCTGGTAGATCCAGAAGTTAAGGTAGTAGCTAATAAGAACGTTAGACTGTACGTTACCTCGCGATAGGTAAAAGATGCGTCTTCTTCTATAGCCTTCCAAGTTAGAGTTATAATAGTAGAGCTATAGCACGTCGACGTTGGAACAATAGTACTGTCACGATGTTCAGGCCGGTCGACACAAAAGAGGTAGGAAAGAAAGAGGTAGAATTGGATCTCAAAGTCATGCTATCTACCGCAAGGTACTGCTACCTGTAAGTCCTCAAAGCCCCTACTCCGCCTCCGCCTGAAGCTCTTGAACAAGGGAATCATACACAAAACGCCAGCGCGGAACCAGGCCCTCGCACTCGCCCGCGATGTATCCATCCCACTCATTAACCTGCTCAAGACTAGAAAGACACTGAACTACGCCACCACTACTGACAGCTTGGAACAAGATAAATGCGCGTTGAGGGCGATCACAGAGGACCTTGTTGCCGTAGGCGCGATGGATGTGGGCCCAGATGCGATCGCCATTCTCTGACTTGCCAACGAGCATGCCTTCCTTGTTGTTGTAGACGATAGGGTAGGTGCGCGCGGGATTAGCGAAGACGAACTTGCCGGGGGTGCGGTCGTAGTCGTTGGGAAGCGTGGTGTTGGGCAGCAAAGGGAGGGAGCGGAGTTCAGCGGGAGTTGGCAGCTCGATAGCGTCCTAGAGACAAGGTCAGCTTGTTGCGTGTTGGTGAAGTAGCGATGTGAAGGTACATACACTGAGGCCAACCTTGCTGATCAGCTCATAGTGTAGGCCTTGGACACCGTCGGTAGATAGGTGTTCGGAGGTCAAGGCGTTGGAGAGGTATGCCATGGTAAGAGAAGTGTGTTGGAATTGTGTTGATGTAGAGAAGTTGTGAAGTTGCAACGAAGGAGCAGCGGAAAGGCGCCAATATATACCCAGGGAAGCACGAGCCACTTGAATGAGAAGAATGGTAAAGTGGAACAATCTGCGGTGAAGGCAGCAGCTACTCCGAGCGTTGGACTGAGCAAGATATCTGCAGTGAAGTCGAAATGACCGCAGCGACGTCGCGCGGCAAGTCCCGCAGAACTTCACATGCGGATCTGGCTAATTGGGGTGTGAAGGCGGCAGCCAATCGCAGCGCCAGGATGCTGGAGATGTCCGCGACGAAGGTGAGTTGATTGTCGCGGTGATGCTGCGTTGACTGTCGAGGTGAAGTCGCGCAGACGCAGGCCTTCACATGCGGATCTGGCCGATCCAGATGTGAAGGCGGCAGCCAATGGGAGCGCCAGGTCGCTGGAGATGTTTGCGGCGAAGGCGAGCTTATTGTCGCCTTGACGCTGGGCTGGGTGCTGTCAAGGTGGGCCGATTGTTGAGGTGACGCGGGGTCGATTGTCGCCGTGAAGAGGAGTTGCTTGTCGAGGTGAAGTCGCGCGGCCGCCAGCCTTCACGTGCGGATCTGGCAGATCCAGATGTGAAGGCGGCAGCCAATCGGAGCGCTAGGATGCGGGGCATCCCCGTGGTGAAGGGGACTTGATCGCTGTGACGCTGAGCTCGTTGTCGCTGTGAAGGTGGGTTGATTGTCGAGGTGAAGTCGCGCGGCAAGTCCCGCCAGCCTCCACGTGTGGATCTGGCAGATCCAGATGTGAAGGCGGCAGCCAATCGGAGCGCCAAGCTGTTGGAGTTATCCGCAGCTAAGGCGAGTGGATTGTCGCTGTGATGCTGCGTTGACTGTCGAGGTGAAGGCAGCAGTCAATCCGGGCGTCAGACGTGTGAAGATATCCATAGTGAAGGGGGCGGTGATGGAACAACCTACGGTGAAGGCCACACGTGCGATTATCGACGAGGGGATAGTACGTATTTAAAGCTAGACGTCCTTTGTTACCTTGGCTCTTTCTTCCTCCAACTACCAGAGAATTGGTCAGCCACTACACACTTTTCGACCACTCTTTCCAAGTACCATGTCCGCCTCCACGTCCCTCCCCAGCGACGATCAGATCAAGGCGTTCTTCGCGAACGACTCGTCTCTCGATCGATTTGTCAAGTTCTGTAAGCATTACCTCACGCGCTATATCTACAACAGCTAACAAGGCATGAAGTGGAGACCTACCTCTTTAGTGTCCGCATCACTCCCCGCGCCTGCGCCATCATCTTCGAGGCCGCCAACTGCATCAACCCGTCTACGTTTCCGAGCCCAGCCTCCGAGTTCTTCGCCTGCGAGACAATCGAGTCCTACCTTACCGACCCTGTCCGCACTAACGCCAATCTCATCCACACTTCTCAACCTGACCTGCCGACATTCAGGTGGCTTCTTACCCAGTACAACCCAGCCCAAAGCAGCGGGATCAACTTCGAGGCGCTTACGGCTGTGTTGGCAACCGCAAGCCGCACAAGCTACCCTCCTGGTGACGGTGCGGTATGCGACGGCTGTCTTCGGAGTAGCGCGCGACTTATAGATGAGTGTCGGAATATCAGC
Organism: Alternaria rosae; assembly: GCF_020736505.1. NCBI lineage: Eukaryota > Fungi > Ascomycota > Dothideomycetes > Pleosporales > Pleosporaceae > Alternaria > Alternaria rosae. The sequence goes on from NW_025763582.1 coordinate 763,289, forward strand.
GCTGAGAATCTGCTCGAGGGCCTAGGTCTTGGTGCTCCAACCTGTACAAACTGCTTCGCTGCTGGTGTGGCATGCGAGTGGCAAAAGGCAGATGAGGAGGCTGCTTCTGAGGGATGCTAGGAGTTGGAGGGAAAGAGAGCTACGAAGAAGACACTTGTTGAGTTGGGGTGGACAAGAGATGGTACTTAGTTGATTACAATTCTATCCACTTGCCACTCTTTCCATTTGCATCGTACTTCACGGTAATAGGTCCTCATCGCAACGAGCAGGTTCGACGTAGTCTTTCGTTCTGCAGCATCCGAGCTCTGGTAGAGTCAGCTGGCGCTTGTCCTTGGCTGCCACTGCCAAATCGACCTTCTCGACGTCTTCCAACTCGTCGCTCTCATTGCTCTCCTCGTCCGAGTCGGGAATCGCACAGATGCGCAAGGCTTGACTCGCCTCTATGCCAGATCGCTCTGCGCATGGAATCGGGCCGCCGCTAAGACCACCAGGACCTAACCAGGCATCGAACTCGCGGCCGAGCTGCACTGCAGGCGCATTGACACGCTGCACAAGTTGTAGCCATACTGTCCACTCCGCGACTCGCAGCGTCTGCTCCACCCAACAGGATGTTACTGTATCCGCCGGCATAAGCAAGAGACAGCCCCAACCCAGCACCTGAGCGGCTTCGTACCATCGACGAGATCGCTTCAGCCGGTTGTTGTACGCCACCCACGTACCAGAAGGTTGTTCTTGTTCCCAGAGGATCCGCTTGGCTTGGGCACGCACATGGCCCTCTCCCTCCCGCCGGCTTTTACCCCGGCCCTTTCGAAGATCCGCTTTCTCCAGCATGTCCACCGTCTGCTGGTATCTCTGACCAATGCTAGCCAAACCCCATCGAACAACAATGGCCGCGGTGGACTTTACGTTTTCGGCCTGCGTTACTGCGTCCCAGATGAGGTTGAAGGGAGACCTTGTCTGACCTGCTGTGTTTGATGGCAAGGCAATACAAACCGGTTGACCTGATTGTCGCCAGTTCTGCATAAACTGCGTCGCATCGCGTCTTGCCGTAGGGCTGCCAAGCTGCCGGGCATTGCGAAGCATTGTCGTGGCGGTGACGTAGGGGAGCCGCGCAGTATAAAAGAAGTCGAGCTGGCCTATCCTCTGCCCCAGGATCCAGGCGATATCAGGCACGTCACTGTCGCTTATTGCACGATGCGCTAGCTGCTCGGCAGCAGCAGCATTTGGTTTCGGAGCAACAAGCCCGCGTTCTTCTCTCCGCTTGGCTGCAACGGCTGCCTGTTTCTTCTCGCGTGCTACCTCTGCTTTGCGATTGTTGTTGGAGACGCGCGTGGTATAAAGAGGGGGTGTAGCGTCATCTTCCCCATCGTCATGAGCACCCTCCTCCTCGGCCCTATGGTCATGAGCAACTTCTTCTTCGTCTTCCGTCTCGTCTGCATCCTGCCCAGCACTATAGCTTCTCCTCCGTCTGCCTCGCCTCTGGTGATGGCCTGCAACAGGGTCCTCCTCGCTCTCGCTGGCAGAGGCGAGGCATGTGCGCTTTGGAGAGGGTTCGGGGGCTCCTGCCCAAGCTGCCGTACGTTTCTGCGCCGACGGAGGGGAATGTAGGCTTACTCCAGAACTCTCCAAGACTCTTGCTGCGCTAAAAAGTCGGTGCCAGGTATTATCGAGCAGAATGTCTTCTGGAAGGCTGGTACGCAGTAGTCTAAGTGCCCCTAGAAGAGAATGCGCGATAAAAAGAGGGGGACAGTCCACTGTGTCCACGCTAAACCAGCCAGCATGGTATGCAAGCGAGTTAGGTATGGGGGAAAGCAGGGAAGTTGTCGCAGCAGCTCGCAACAGGTCACGATAGGCTTGCGTAGGAGGAGTATACGGAATGCGCGATCTATTCGCTGTAGACTGACTACTCGCTGCGTTGCCAGGCGCCAGGGTAGGCTGATGAGAGATGACCATCGTGACAAAGTATACTGGTGAAGAGAGCTTTGTGGCTGGCCCGGATGGGGGAGGCAGCGAGACGAAGTCGCGTGGCTGGGAAATTACGCCGGGCTACTCAGGGCCTATTACGCCTATTGTCTTCCCGCCTTCCCCCAACCTCAGCTTACGACTACAATGGAGTTTGTATGGACCGCACACACAGAGCTAGCTACCGCTTCTACGCGCCGTGCTCCACAAGCAGCCGCATCTACTGCCACTATTGAAGAGAAGATTGTCTATTTACCAGCGTACCATGTACTCGTCTGCAAAGAGCATGCGACAGCTGTCCAGAATATTGATACCCACCTGCGCGTCCAGCATGCCGTCCCACCCAAGCGCAGAGCGCAGATTGCGACTGTGTTCCGCCAGCATGGATGGGCTCAGCAGCCAGAAGATGTCACGCTGCCTGCACCGTTAGGGCCGCCCATTCCCGAACTTGGCCCACCGCTAGACGGGCTGCACTGCGCAGAAGAGGATTGCGACTTCCTTACTGTCCATCAAGATGCGCTGCGGAAACACCGCAAGCGCAAGCATAATGCGTCATGGAACGCTAAGGATAGAGTTGGCTACACAGCGGTGAAAGTGCAGACGTTCTTCCAAAAACATGCATTGCGGCGTTACTTTGTTGTCCACGCAAGCAACGACATCAGCCAGCCGTCTAGTACCCGCGAGGAAGCTGGGGTAGTAGAAGCCCAACTAGCGAATTGGAAAGAGACTAGAAAGAAAGAAGAGGAGAGGGCGTACGTCATGGAGGAAGAGGCAGCCAAGACAGACAAGACGGGTTGGTTCAAGCGGACAGGATGGTTGGAGCATCTTGCGAAACGGAACCGAAAGCATCTTGCGCACCAGATGCGGCTGCCTGACCGTAACGAAATAAAGCTACAGCGGGCGGGGAAATTAGTAGAGCTGCTAATTGAGAGGAGCGTCAAGGGCTTGTCAACGCTAGCACGGGAGTCACGACGATGGGTACGAAGCGCAAAGATGTCGGAGGCAGATGTGCGGCCGTTGGCTCGACTGCAGAACCCAGAGAGTCAGGCAACGTACGCAAGCTACATGGTGAAGTTTGTGTGCTACTTGCTGCGCATACTTGCCGACGAAGAGCGCAGGATTGCCCAGTTTCGACAGGGTAGTGTGGATGATAGCGATGCGGCAGAGGAGAGTGATACTACTTCTTCTGGGTCTAGCAGATCCGGAAGTGAAGCCGACAGCGACAGCCGCCCGCGCCGTCCAACGCGCCGGAAAAAGGAACCCGACTTCATGAAAGATGCCCGCGAGCTCTTCTGCTGGCAAGGAGAGCAGAAGGGACTGGCGATTACGTTGTGGGACATGTTAGATGGGGCCGACACGGAGGCTCAGGTGGATGCATTACTCGACGTGCTTGCATCGTTTATCTTTCAGTCTGTTAGCAACAACTTATTCTGCAGCGGGTTGCTACATTTTCTCGCTGTGCTAGGCATTGATGGCGAGATGGATCGTCTGCGCACAGCGAAACACTATTCGTACATGCTTGCTGGCATGGTGTACTGCGTCCGTGTGCTTGCGGTGGAAAAGCTACTTCCCGCAGCAGAGCGTGACGAGCAGACCGACAAGGACCGCGATCGTTTCCTCGCAGAGAGACAAAAGTTTCTCGCGGATGGATCCTTTAGTCCGATGAGCGAAATGATTAGTTTACTCGCATACAGCAAATCGGTTGCGTTAGCCGCTGGTAACTCGGGCAATGCGTACTGGTCTAAGGACAAGAAGATCTATTATCTAAACGGTCGCCCCATCTATATCAGCCGCTTCTGTCAGATGGCTCAAGATGTAGTAGCCGAGGCGGAGCGTATGCTTTGGCAGGAGCTTCTCTGGGTGGCTCAGCCGAGCGAGCGCTTTGAGATTTCGCTTGATCAGCTTACGGACGACGTTACCTTTACACGACGTGGCGAGTCTTTTATTACTCGTCGCGACAACAGACTCCACAATGGGCTCAAGTGGATGCTGACTTGGGCACGACAGAGAGAACCAGGTCAGAGGATGCAGTCTAGTACTGGTACATGGAGTCGGTGGCGGATAAAGCGATACTTACGTCAGGTCGACCGCTTTTTGGAGCTGTTGCTCGTCTGTGTGCACATGACGTCGGGGCAGCCAGGCAGGGGGTCTGAGGTTACAACGATGCGGCATCGAAATGGCGTACTGCAGGACCGTAATATCTTTGTCACAGACGGGCAGATTATGACGGTAGTCCGCTATCACAAGTCGCAGTCGCAATGGGACAAACCCAAGATAGTGCCGCGCTTTCTGCCGCCGCAGGTTGGGCAGATCATGGCCGTTTACTTGGCGTACTTGCAGCCGTTTCAAGAGTATCTTACGGTGGAGGTGCTAGGGGGCAGCTTCAGCGACTATGTATGGGGCGATGAGCAGGGGCCGTGGAAGACAGATCGATTAACGCGCTTGCTAAAGCGAGAGACGGGCAAGCGTCTTGGGGTTGAACTACACACGCTTGACTACCGACACACAGCGGTTGGGATTGGGCGGGAGGTAGTGGGCGAGTCGTTTAGTAAAGGGTATCAAGACGAAGTGGGAGAAGTAGAGGAGGCGGAGATGGATGAAGAAGAAGAGAGTGCGCTGGAGCTGCAGAACTCGCGAACAACGGTTATGGGCGTTGGATACTACAGCGTACGGTTGGATATTGTTAAGCATCTAAGCGTGCGCTCGGTGGAGACGTTCCGGCCGCTAAGCACGAGGTGGCATCAGTTTTTGGGGTTAGCGGGGGGAGACGGGGCGCAGGCAACATGGACAGGCGAACGCGTAGTAGAGAGGACGAGGATGAGGATGAGGATGAGGAAGAGGCAGCGGCAAGAGGAGAACAGAAGAGAAGGGCCGGGGCGAAGGGTGTTGGCGGTAACCACGCGGGAAGAGAGGGTTCGCAGGGCCATGCAGCAGGTGCTTAGGCAAGAAGAGGTTGGCTTCCGGTCGGTGCAGCAGGAGCAGGCAATGTACGCTGTACTAGACGGACAGACGCCGCTTGTTGTAGTGCTTCCGACGGGTGGGGGGAAGAGCTTGCTGTTTACCGTGCCGGCAGTCTTAGAGGCGGGTGGGGTTACTGTAGTAGTGGTGCCGTACCGAGCGCTGATTGAGGATCTGGTGCAGCGGATACAGGGCTGCGGGGTAGACTGCATGGAGTGGAAGCACGGCGAGACGAACCCGGCCGCTGTTGTTGTAGTGAGTGCAGACGTAGCAGGGGACGTGACAAGCAGCGACAACTTTATTAGCTATGCCGGCATGCTTAGTAGCAAGGGGCTACTGCGGCGAGTAGTAGTAGACGAGTGTCATCTCGTCTTTACGTCGAGCGACTGGCGACCAAAGCTAGCGAAGCTGAAGAATCTGCGGTTGCTACCGTGCCCGATAGTACTACTTACCGCGACGCTGCCGCCGGTGCGAGAAGAAGAGCTGGGAGAGAGCATGCAGGTACGGATAGCAACACACATCCGAGCTAGTACTGTACGGCCGAACACGCGGTACTTTGTGTCGTGGTGCGAGAAGAGCAAGGCAGAAGAGACGGCGCTAGCTATGTGCCGGCGACAGCAGGTGCGGTTAAAGAGAAAGCGGCAGAGAGGGATTGTATACAGCCGCAGTAAAGCGCAGTGCGAAGCGTTAGCTACAGCACTAGGCTGCGGGTACTATCACGCTGGGGTAATAGATCGAGCCGAGAGGCTCGAAGCGTGGCTGAAAGATGGAGGATTGATTGTGGCTACATCCGCATTGGGCACTGGGGTTGATTTTCCGGGCATTGTATTGATTGTGCACGTAGGGATGCCGTGGAGTATGATTGACTTTGCTCAAGAGAGCGGGCGCGGAGGACGAGCGGGGGAGATGGTAGACTCGGTACTTGTTGTAGAGCAGGGAGAGGTAGAGCGACGGATCGAGCAGCAGAAGGGAGAACTGGACGTGCAAGCGATGGGGCTATTTATTCTAGGGAATGGGTGTCGCAGGGGGCTGATGAGCGGTTATCTTGATGGGAAGAGCATAGGCTGCAACGACATTGAGAGCGCAGGGTGCGACCGGTGCGGGGAGGGGATGGGAGAAGTGCAGGAAGCGCAGGGTCAGGCGAGTGCCGAGTGGGAGGATGTGCGGGCGATGATGGATGAGATTCGGCATGGATGTGGGGTGTGCTTTGTAGCTGGAGAGAGCGGGAGCGAGGGATAGAAGCGGCATAAGGCGGTGCAGTGCACAGCACACGTAGGGCTTACCGCAACGGATGTGGACCGGTTTCGACGGTTTGTGTGCGACAGCGGAGAGAGGATTCATAGCTGCCGACGGTGCTAGGGTAAGTCAGAAGTATTGCGCGACCAGGGAGAGCATGAGTCAGCGGTGTCAGTGGCCGAACGTAGTGATACCGGTGGTTCGAGCGATTGCGAGTGAAGCGGCGGGCGTAGGGCTGGTGCGAGAGCTAGGGTATACAGGAGAGCTAGGAGGAGATTGGAAGGAGTATGCAGGATGGTTAGCCAAGCGACATGCGGTGCGGGTTTGGGGGGAGTATTTTAGCAACGCGATGGTAGTTGCGATACGGGTGTTATTGTTCTGCCGTAGGGTGTTTTTTGGTAGAGAAGGATGTAGCGGATAGAAATGTAGCGGATTTATTTCTTGTCGAGACGTAGTACTCCTACGTTAGGAGGAATTCCATGGCTGCCACGTCGCCGACGCTGCCTCTGCTTTTACCAAAGGCCGGTTAGCTGTGCCGTGTAAGCCTTGTGTTGGACTAATAACAGTCCGCGGATAATGCTTGTAGAGTACGTGGCACAACGCAGCAATACGTGCTAGGGGCCCCGCGTTACTGCGCTACTAGTAGCCTAGTTGTGCGGCGTGGTTCCGTAGTTCTAGGCAGGCAGTTTTCTCGCTAGCTCTTCGGGGGGCGTCTCTTATTTAGTAACTCTTAGGGCTAGGTTGGATGTTGTTCTTCGTTTCTATTCATCTACCTACTACCTATGTCTGCCACTATATACAACTACGTTAGCATCTATTCTTCGCTCCAGACCTCCAACTGTTGGCACGTAAAAGACAGCCTTGGACGACCCATAGCACAGAGACTACCTGTCTCTAGTCCTTGGTCAAACCACACAGACACGCCCCCAAGGTGTAAGGACAACTTGCCAGTAGCCTCCAATTCTATCCTAGTTTGGGGCCAGTTCCCTCTTAGCACGCTGTGGGTTGGGCTACTCTGGACAAGACAGTCCGAGTACGCGGTTGGAGGCAGAAGAGCTTGAGCCCCTCGCCGAATCTCTGCTAGGCAGTTCGCCCGTACCATGGGCGCATTCAAACAGCAAGCGAATAGTAGCGGCCCTTCCTGTGTAGTGCTATATACATATAAGAGCCGATGTGTTGGCGCTAGAGCGAGTAATGGCCATATAGCGTAGCACGATAGCTCAGGAGGGCTACCCTGAGACAGCAGCGTTAACCTCGTAAGGATAGCAGCGGGGGTTACAAGACGGAGTTGGCAGAGCTGGAGGATGCTTAGGCGGGACTGCTTAGGTAAAGGCTCTGTTGTAACGGACTACCTTGGTTAGCGGCTTTGGCTTGATGCTGCGAGGGTGTGATAGCCTACTGCAGGTGATACACCCCATAACTGCTGAACCTCGTACTGGCTAGTTCTGTGGCTTGGAAAAGCATGCCACACAAAAGCAGCTAGTTCCGCGAGTAGAAGGGGCTTACTACTCAGTTAGCGTAGTAGATGAAACGGCAGTAAAAGAGTAGCGTACCGCAGCGTTTGATGCAAACTCGGTAAACTGCTCCCAATCTACCTTGGTACTGTCTGCCTGGAGAGAGCAAGCAACAGTTCTTGCTGTGTTGTATAGCCCTTCTTGCCTGTCTATACTGGAGCCAGGGAGTGGTAGTGTAGCAGCTACAAGTAGTAGCTCCAGCAATACTTGGACAGATTGGATCGGTACCTCTCTCGCTACTTTTGTAGCATAGGAGCTTGGGAGTGTAGCTGCTACAGGCAGAAAGCGTTCTCTATTTGGCTTTTGCCGCTGTGGCATGCTCTCATAGAGCACAGCAACCAGGTCTTCGTCGTCACCGCCCGCTCTGCAGTTTTGAGTAGCCTCCTCTGCCCAGTTTGTGTTGCTACAGAGACTTTGGAAGAGCAGCCTGCCTCTATCTGCCCAGTTGCGAGGTCGCTCTACAGCGTAGGAACGGCTGTGACGGTCCTCAAAGCGGATGTAGAACTGGTCTTGTCCTGTTAGCAGCGCTATGGCAATGGCTAGGCCGTCTAGCGTGAGCGTAGTAGTACAATCTGGCTTGAAGGGCCAGGCGCTGTAGTGCAAGAGGATCTGGTACACAATAGGCGCGGCTGTACGCGCTATCGTCTGGTTGTCCGAGCATACGCTAGCAAGCCATGTCTCTACCGAAGAGATGGACCAGTCTGGCGTATGTTAGCAAAGGACTTGGGATGCAAAGAATGTGTCTCCTACAATGGCAGCAGCTATTCTCTACACTGTGTTCGTAGAAGCGCTCTATAGTAGAGCTAGGAATCCCTGCTATAAACAGGTGCTCAAGCAACATCTTCTGGACATGTTCTGTTCTAGTTAGCTAGTAAACAAAAGAACAAGGTGGCAGACGTGTACGAGGTGATGCGTAGAGCTTGCAGAGATCAGTTGTGCTAGCTGCGTACATGCTGTATAGGTTACTACCGCTAGAGCGCACGTGAGAGAGTACTTAGTAGTCAGCAAGATCTAGTGTGTGCCACACTAAGAAGAGGGGAGGCTGCTTAGAACTTTTTAGAAGAGTGCGCAGCTACTCTACTCTATATACGTAATCCCTACCTTGTCAGCGCTTATCCAAAATAGCTTGTGTGTTCTTATTGGTCTCTATTATTAGATATGCTGCGCCTCCGGACAGCTTCTTACGAGCCCAGCTGTACTCTCTCTTACACACTACAAGCCATGTATACTAGGAACTGCTACGCTACTCTAGATTACACGTAACTACGCAAAAGCATAAAGCAGAAGAGACGTTGAACTTCGTATTCCCGCGTAGCTACTTCTCTACAAGCGCGCTTACACTATATACGGTGCTATGTATACCCTAGTAGAAGATTGGTACATAGACAGTATGAGAGATCCTTTGCCAGCTCCATGCGCAAGGAGAGGGTTTACATAGCTTGCTCTACTAGGCGACTAGTCATCGAAGAAGCCAATAGTAAGATCGGCAACCCGGCTCACGGAGTCGCCTAGGTACATTTGGATAGTGCCGCCAATAGCCCCTGTATCCGTGTAGTGCTTTGCCTTGCTTGGGCGGTAGTATTTAATATCCTGCGTACATCCTTCTCCCTTGGTAGCAATCCGCTCAATACCATCGTTGCAGAGATCGTACACTCCTGTAGATAGCTCTTTGATCTCGTTAATTGTCATCTTAGCAGGGGGTACAAAGGTAAGCAGGTAGGATGCTGTAACCTTGCGTTTGTCCTTGAGTTGGTGACCCTGCTTATCGTGTCCATTGGTTAGCTTGTCAATAACAAGCCCAACCCCACCATCCTCCTTTAAGCCTGAGGAGTCGATCTGGTCTTTGAGCTGTGAGCAGATATCCTTTGATCTGGATACAATGTCTGCTACCCACACAAAGTTATCGTGTACTGTTTTCCCATCACACCAGGTTGCTTTCTTGTCCAGGTACAGGCTCTTGCCTAGTCGTCCAACGGAATCAATAATGTATCGAGGCTGCACAGATCGTTTCTCGTCTGGGTTGTACAGAAGCTCCTCTGCTCCTACGTCTGCCGTAGGGCTTCCCGCTTCCGTGTCTCGCTTTGTGTTTGCCTTTGCCTCGTCAAGACAGCTGCGCATCTCTTGAGGCGTAGGCTTGCCCTTAGTAGGGAAGTTGGGATGCTTTTGCTGAATACACGCAAGGAGCGGCGAGTGTTGCGGGTTGACAGCCGGTTGAGGGATGGCAACTGGGTTGGCGGTAACGGAGGTAAGGCTTATAGCCACTGCTACCCAGATGGAGATGTTGCACTTCATCGTTGTTGTAGTTGTAGTAGCAATTGAGTGTAAAGCTAGAGGGTATGTTAACAAGGGAAGCAGGACAGGTAGCCTAACCCAGCTTCGTACTTACATGCAAGATGTAAACGTATGTATTGCTGCCTCTGTGGTAGTTAGCGTTGTCATTTTGCGAGCTACTTCCCCGCTCTTATATGCTAGAATCTACGCAGAACCGGCTACTCGTTGGTAGTAAGACTAACAGGCCTACAAGGAGGAGGCGTAGGAGGCGCTGCTTGGATAGACGGGCTTCTGAGGGAGGCGCGGGAGGCACTACTCAGACACACAGGCTTCTGAGGGAGGCGTGGGAGGCACTACTCAGACACACAGGCTTCTGAGGGAGGCGCGGGAGGCACTACTCAGACACACAGGCTTCTGACGGAGGCGCGGGAGGCACTACTCAGACACACAGGCTTCTGACGGAGGCGCGGGAGGCACTACTCAGACACTCAGGCTTCTGACGGAGGCGCGGGGGCTTCTGACGGAGGCGTAGGTGGCACTGCTTAGGTATACAGGGTTCTAAGAGAGGCGCGGGAGGCACGGCTCAGACACACAGGGTCATACAGGAGGAGTGGGTATTCTTTTTTCTTACCTACCTCCGAGACACTCTTGTTTTACTATGTCTTTTTTACATCCTGTTTGTTTCAAGGCCGACGTTGGGATAGTAGAGAAGGGGCACAGATACAAGCGGAGAAGAGGCACAGGGACAAGTAGTTCTTAAAACAAGCACGTCCGCCTCAAGCTAAGGAGCCAGAGCAGCTTCTTTACTATCTTTCTCTTTTGCCAACAGGCTACTATACTCCCTTACTTCCTCATTCTGCTCCAGTACGCTACCAGGACTCTGTACCAGTATGCAGCTACTCTTACTATGGTCATTTCTTCTGCAGTGGATTGCCCTGGCGCTAGCAGGACGAGTTATACCATGGCATGACGATAGTGCCACTAGCTACGATGTTATGGCATCTGTGCTTAAGGATCAGGGGTTACCAGAACCAGAAATCGGAGTCAATTACGCATTTGCGGAATACTGGAACGGAAATGCTATTGAGAAGATGTGCAACGGGGGTGCTCAGTACGTTTTTGGCTACGCAGCGAGGCGAAGAAGATAGATAAGAGAGGCATGCTAATCTCTATAACGTAGTGCTGTCATTATTGTGGGCCAGTTTCGGTCTGGTCCTTACAGTAAAGACTTCCAGGGATATGCATTCGACCTTGATACTGCGCTTGATGCAACGTTCAAGAAGGGCGTACGAGCTAACTACCGAGCACGGGTGTGGGAGCCGTTTACATCTATGCATAAACAAGCCAAGATTAATGCACTAGGGCGAGTTCGGCAGGATATGAGCATTGAAAAGCTTAGTGAGCTTGTCATAGTGTCACAAGACGCTACGAGCACGTGTTTAAGAGCTTACAAGAAGCGTTAATTGTAGCTACGTATAATATCTAGTGTAATACAAGACGTTGCGTAAGGAACAGAACAGAATGCAAAGCGGTGAAAGATATAGCTAGGGCCGTGCGCGGCGCTCAGGCCTTAGCTGGCCAATTAACAGATTTCGGGTGGACTGGCGAGCCACCCGAAATCTGTGCGTTCAGGTGTTAGGGGAACCACGGTGGTTACCGTAACAGTACCCCCCTCTTACTCTTGAGCTCCTGTGAGTAGAGATCATGTCTCTTACTCTTGCATTACTTCGGGTGGCTCCAAGATGTCAGAAAACCTCTTATGGAAACCAGCTACGGCTGCGTTATCCTTCAGGTCTGCAGCGGGTTCCCAGGTCATCTCGTCATAGCCTGTCCATTTAACGTAGTATTCATGTCGTCTACGACGCTTATTGTAACGGAGGTCTTCGATACTTTCTACAAAGTATTCTTCTTCGTTGTCTACAACAACAGGTTCGGGCGGTAGGACAAGTTGTCCTGGCAGGTACTCCTGTTTTGGCGCAGCAGGCCGGAGTAAGGACACATGAAATACTGGGTGTATCTTCATGGAATCGGGCAGTTCGAGACGGTACGCGTGGGAAGAGATCTTTTTAGCTACTCGGTACGGGCCTAGATTCTTCCAATCAAGCTTCTTAGATGCCCGTTGCGTTCGGATGTTACGCGCGTCTAACCATACCTCGTCGCCAATTTCGTATGTTGGCGCAGGTAGGCGTTTGCGGTTCGCGTACTCTTGCTGTAGGGCTTGAGCCCATGTCATTTCTTCACGGATGAACTCAGTAATGTCGCGCATCTTATCCACCATCGCGTTCACCTCACGAGCTTGGAGAGCTTGGTAGGCGGGACGTGTCTTGTTGGTAGGCGGCTCGAAGCCCATTCGGGGATTCTGACCGTAGCAGGCCATCATCGGGGTTACTCCAGTAGACTCAGAGACGGTATTATTGGCTTCGAACTGAGCGGTGGGGAGCCATTGAACCCAATCGTCTTGTTGATAGTTCGTATACGCGCGTAGGACTTGTTCCATCGCAGCGTTAGCGTTCTCTGTTTGTCCATCTGTCTCAGGATGGTAGCCGGTTGAGAAGCGCGGGTCTATCCTTAGTTGAGCACACAGCTCATCATGGAAAGCAGATACGAACTGTCTGCCACGGTCCGAGACTATCGTATCAGGGAGGCCATGATTACACCAGACGTAGCGCAGGAACATACGTGCTACGTCGGAAGCCTCCATCTTATCGCAGGGGATCATGTATCGGTACTTAGACAGGCGGTCTACTACGACCATGATGTTCTTGCATCCTTCGGATTCTGGCAGGTCAACGACGAAGTCGACAGAGACGTCTGCCCAACGTCGTTCGGGTACGGGTAGCGGCTTCAGCAGGCCGTGGTACTTCTCACGAGAAGCCTTCGAACGTCGGCAGACGTGGCAGCAAGAAACATAACGGCGAACGGTCTCAAACAGTCGGGGCCAGTAGTATTCCCGCTGGATTAGTTCAAGTGTTTTCCCTCGGCCAGGGTGGCCTCCTGATGGGGAATCGTGGACTGTTCGCAGGATCTTGATCTTAAGTTCGTCGCTGTCAGGTATCACTAACTTGTTGCGATAGTAGAGGCGACCCTCACGGTCTTCGCAGTCACCAAGTGTAACTGTCTTAGACCGTCGTGCGCCGTCGCGCAGCAGCTTCAGCGTTTCTCGAATAAACAGGTCTTCAGGTAGCCCATCGCCTGTAGGACGGTACTCATCGTCGATGATCTGCTGGATAGATCTATCTGTCTCTACCAGTCTAATTGCTACGGGTTCTCGAAACAGGTCAGGACGCAGTAGGGTCTGTTTCCGAGCTTGTCTCGCTTCCTCCTGAGCAAGCTGGTCCTGAGAGCGACGGGTAAGAGCGTCAGGCTTCTCACCGTGCTTGCCGGGTCGGTATGTAATCGTAAACTGGAATCGTGATAGGTATTCAGACCAGCGGGCTTGACGGTGGCTCAGTTGCTTCGTAGTGGCGAAGTACTGCAGGTTCTTATGGTCGCTGAGCACGTCGATAGGGAAGGCAGCGCCTTCTAATTCTGGTCTCCACTGTTCGAAACAGCGAACAATAGCAAGTAGCTCCTTGTCGTAGATCTCGTAGTTGTTCTCAGCGGGGTTCATTCTTTTCGAGTAGTACGCGACCGGACGGAGGACGCCGTCAGGTCCAGATTGGGACAGCACTCCTGCTGTAACATAGTCGGAAGCGTCGGCTTCAATAACAATTGGCAGGTCTGGGTCGAAGTGTCGTAATATTGGTGCAGTAGTGAAGGCATGCTTCAAAGCATCAAAAGCCTTCTGGCAGTCGTCATTGAAGAGGAACTTAGTATCCTTCTTAGTCAGCGCTACTAGCGGAGCAGCTAGGTAGGAGAAACCGTCTATAAACCGTCGGTAGAAGTTTGCGAAGCCTAGAAATGCTCTGATGTCCTTAACGTTGTTTGGGTACTCCCAATTTACAATAGCTTGCACCTTCTTCGGATCCATTTGTATTCCGTCTACTCCAACTACGTAGCCAAGGTAAGTCACCTCAGTCTGGTGAAACTCGCATTTGTCTACGTCTAGTTGGAGTCCGGCTTCTCGAAGGGCGTTTAGAACAGATCGTACATGCTCCTTATGTTCATGGAGATTCTCACTGTAAATCAGGATATCGTCGAGGTAGGCCGTGCAGAAGACGTCTAGGAACGGGCGTAGTACATCGTTCACGAAGTGTTGGAACGTGCTCGGCGCATTAGCTAGTCCAAAGGGCATCACTAGGTATTCGAACAACCCATATCGAGTGCGGAAGGCTGTTAGCCATTCGTCTCCTTCAGCAATTCTCAATCGGTTGAAGGCAGCAATAATATCGAGCTTCGTGTAATACTTGGCCTTGCTCAGTCGGCTCAAGGTCTCTTGGATCAACGGGATTGGGTAACGGTTCTTAACAGTGGCGGCGTTTAAGGCACGGTAATCGACGCAGAAGCGTAGTCCGCCGCCGGGTTTCTTAACAAAGATAACAGGGGAGGCGACTGGGGAGGAGCTTGCGCGAATGAATCCCTTCGACAGGTGATCTTCGAGGTACTTGCGCAACACTTTGAGTTCGTTCTGAGACATGCCATACAGTGGGCCGAACCCGTGCTGTTTGCCGGGTATTAGTTTGATCTTGTGGTCGTAAGGCCGTCGTACAGGCAGCTTATCAGACTCTTCTCGTGAAAAGACGTCTATCAGGTCATGATACTCCTGAGGGACTTTCGTGAGTGGATCGGTGTGCTTCTTCTCAGTTAGTGCCTTGTCAATGTCGGCAATGCTAACAGCACAGATTTCATAGCCTCTTTTGCGTGCTAGGCTCATAAACGGAGCAGCACCTATACAGTAGATGTCGAGTTCTGGCTGCAACTTCGACGAGTCGTTCTGCTCGTCTGTTGGCTGGGCACTATCAGGGTCGGGTACAGGTTCGGGTACAAGTTCGTTCAACTGGCGCTTCATCTTAGGTAGCCAGTGGTCGTGCCGTTGTCGTGGCACATGCTTAAGTTTTGGGTTTTGAGGGTAGGCTTCATCATGCCTGTTGTTGCTCCACTGTACCTCAGGAGAGAGAACAGGAGTTCTAGTAGTTCTAAGACAACGTTCTTTACATCGTTGAGCGGTGAAGATTAGTCTTTCCTTGTCGTAGTCTAGGTTTACTCGGTGCTTGTTCATCCAGGGTTGGCCAAGTATTAAATTATGACGGCCGGTGTTCGTGACGTAGAGTCGTATAGATTCGTTGTGATTGTTGTGTTGTAGCTTCAGGGTGACAGTGTGAGACACTTCTCCACCGTCGAGTACAGTTCCAGTAAATCCAGTCGGGTAAATAACGTAGGGCAGCGGGTCTTGACGTAGTTTTAGGTTGCGCGCGAGGTCTCTGTGAATGTATCCAATACCAGTAGCTCCAGTGTCAACT
The DNA here is from genome assembly GCF_020736505.1 of Alternaria rosae. Lineage (NCBI taxonomy): Eukaryota > Fungi > Ascomycota > Dothideomycetes > Pleosporales > Pleosporaceae > Alternaria > Alternaria rosae. Next base: position 778,629 of record NW_025763582.1, read on the forward strand.
AAGGCTTTAAGGTTACTCTTAACACCGCCTTGTTGAACCGTACAAGGTATTGTAATACAACGTTTCCAGGTATCAGTCTGAGATTCAGACCAGAGTTCAGCAGAGATTCGGTGGGTGCGCAGTCCCGGGGAGCGACTTATCCTCGGGACGAGGCTTTTCCCTTCTGGGATCGGTTACGAGAACGTCGTCCTCGGGATCGCGAAGGTCGCGAGGATCCTGACGAGACAGAACTAGTAGACTGGGTACGGTCGTGGTCACGCGCGCTATAGGATCGGATATGCTGAGTAGGTAGGGGAGCGCTGCAATCCTTAGAGATGTGACCTTTCTGGTTGCACTTAAAGCAGCGGCCTTCCTTAATCCTCTTCTGTCGTTCGGAGGAACCAGCGGGGGCGTATGCTGATGCGTCTATCTCCATTGCGTCGGGGTGGGTTACAGGGTAGCGTCGTGGGCGGTCTGGTAGGAAACGGAGGTTATTATCGTACGTGGATATCAGGTTAGCGTAATCGTTAAGGTCGCTAGGCAAGGCTTCTCCAACCATTGCACGTTGAAGTTCGTGGGATAGAGAGTTCCGGAGGGACGCGATCAGGCCAATCTCATTTAACCCAGTGTCAGCAGCTAGTCGTCGGAATTCGGCGAAGTGGGAGGTGAAGCTGCGCTTTCCTTGACGGAGTCCGCTTAATCGACTAAGAGCTGTCAGCTCCTTGTTTGGGTCTCCGTAGGTAGCTTCAAGAAAGGTAACAAGCTGGTCTACATTATGGATATCCTTGTCCATAAGCGGGTCGATAAGAGCTACTGCGTCCTTCTCAAGTCTAGAGTGAGCGTATAGCAGGCGGGATCTTTCGTTCGGGTATCGGTCTGCGTTTCCCTCGAGCTTGTACCTAAGCTTGCGGACGAAGGCAGGGAGGTCCTTTCGTCGGCCATTGAACAGAGGCGGGTCAGGCAGACGGTCGGTTCGGGGAAGGTCCTTCAGGTTCGCGTTGGGCGGCGTCGCAGGATTCGAGCCAATTCCAGATAGCTCTTCTAGACGAACTTGATCTCCCTCAGCGCTGGTTCGAGTAATGGCTGGGGTAGCAGCAGGAGCAGACCTAGTCTTAATAGACTCAAGCTCTTGGCGAAGCTCTAGAATCTGTTGAGAGTGTCGGTTTTCTTGTTCAGCTAGATTGGCAAGTAGTGCTTCGTTGCTAGCTTTCAATGCAGCGGAATCAGCTTGGATAGCATTTAGCTGATTCAGGATCAATTGCAACGCGTCAGGTTGCCCTTGAGTAGTCATAGTGGTGTGACGCAACGTAATGTCACAAGACGCTACGAGCACGTGTTTAAGAGCTTACAAGAAGCGTTAATTGTAGCTACGTATAATATCTAGTGTAATACAAGACGTTGCGTAAGGAACAGAACAGAATGCAAAGCGGTGAAAGATATAGCTAGGGCCGTGCGCGGCGCTCAGGCCTTAGCTGGCCAATTAACAGATTTCGGGTGGACTGGCGAGCCACCCGAAATCTGTGCGTTCAGGTGTTAGGGGAACCACGGTGGTTACCGTAACACATAGACAAAAGTATAGGACAGTTAACTAGAGGAGTAACACAGCTAACTAGAGCTAGGTACAATCTACTTTGAACGGTACCCTGAGTATGATTTACTGGTGAACAACTGTGGACAGTATGTAAACTACATCATGGGGGTTATTGGGACGGAATTCCACGCCTATGGGGACCTGCCCGGAGAAAAGAAAAGGAATAAGAGAAGAGACGGTCGTGCCGTAGAGTCTGTAGCCTACCTGTAGGACCTGTAGGAGTAGAATACGTCCTAACCAATATAAGGTGGCGGATTACGGATAATTCGTGCCGAATTGGGCTTCTCGTTAGGGTTTCTTAGCTGAATTAGGCTTGTCGTACCCCGCGATCCGTCCATCTTCGACCCCCTAATCCGCGGGCATTGCACTGCTCAAAACAACTTTTGTCTCATACAAACTTAGTTCGCGCATGTCTTAACTATCTATCCCTAACCAATATGAGGCGCGGTTCGGACCCCGACCCGCGCTACAATAGGCTTAGCGTTAGGGTTACGTGTCCCGATTAAGCGATTTGCACCCCCCGAACCGCGAATTCCGACCCCCCCGAACCATTACGCTACAGCGGTTATCAGCACTACATTCGCATACAAAAGTTTCTCGCGCATACTTAACAAGCGTGTCTGCAAAGTTTCTACTTGTTGCAGGTAGATTTACGTTGTGGGATCTAGCTTAGGGTTAGGGTTATCTAACAATGGAGCTGCCCGTCTGGAACACTCGCGCGCCCGCATCGCAGAACGCAGAGAGCAGCAACAGCAGCCCGCCCGTACGCAGCAAGCTGCAGGCAGTTTCGCTAGAAAACTGTGCTGATATTCTCTGCTTTTTAGCTGATTTTTGTGTGCTAGTCTGCAAGCAGCACTGCAGCGGCGTAGTTAATTTAGACAAACATCTCTTAGAGCGACACGCGACGCCCGCTAATGTGCGAAAGGAGATTCTTCAGCGATTTGCGCGTTGCGAGAGGTTAGATCCGAAGGATGTTAAGCTTCCCGAGCAACCCGCTCAACCGATTAAAGAGCTAGGGACGCCGCTGGATGGGCTCTGTTGCAAGACATGCTCTTTTCTTACAGTAGACAAGAGCGTGTTGCGGAAACACTTGAAAAAAAATCACCAACAAGCATGGAAGGGAGAGAAGAGCGAGCTGTTCGATTCTGTCAAAGTTCAGACGTTTTTCCGTGGTGGGGGGTTGCAGAAATATTTTGTTGTCGATTTGGGCATTGGGGAAAATGGAGAAAAACTCGATCAAGATCAGGTCGTTCAGCAGCAACTCAGCGGATGGCAGACCGTGCGACAGCAGCTTGAAGAAGACATGCAAGTGATGGCCGAGGCTGCAAAGACAGACAAAACTGGCTGGTTTAAGAGAACCGGGTGGTTGTCGTTTCTGCAGGGCCGAAATCTGGCTCATCTAGGCTATCAAGCCCGCTTGCCCGACCGAAACGAAGCAAAGCTGCAGCTGGCTGCTAAGCTGACAGAAGAACTAATTGAAAAATCCGTTCGTGGCTTGGCAACGCTTCCACAGGAAACACGACGCTGGCTTCGTAGTGCGCAGCAGACGGAAATCGATCAACGGCCGCTAGCGCGACTGCAGAACCCCGAGAGTCAGGCAACGTACACTAGCTACATGGTCCGATTTGTCTGCTTCTATCTCCGCATCGTTGCAGACGAAGAGCGTCGAGTAGATAAATATGTAGCACAGCGGGATCAAGCTGTTGGCGTGGACAGTGCAAGCGACGAGGATGCTGGCACAGAGAGCGAGTACGACGACAGCGACATGGAAGGCACTGTCGACAGCAACGACAACGACGGTGTTGTGCTACCGCGGCAACCGCGTCGCGTTGTACAGGCTGACAAGATGAAGGATGCGCGCGAGCTGTTCACGTGGAAGGACAATCAGAAGGCGCTAGCAATCCAGCTATGGCTTACGCTGGGTAACCGCGACACAGCTGCTCAGACAAACGCGCTGCTTGACTCGCTAGCTTCGTTTATTCTCACAGGCTATGGCAGCGATGAGTTTTCGAGTGGTCTGGTGCAGTATCTGGCTGTGCTGGGCATCGACACGCAGACAAACCGCTTGCGTACAGCAAAGAACTTCTCGTACATGCTTGCTGGCGTGGTCTACTGCGTTCGCGTACTAGCAGCGGAAAAGATTCTGCCCGCAGCCGAGCGCGACGATCAGACGGAAGAAGACCGCGAGCGATTCTTAGAGATGCGCAAGCAGTATCTAGCGGATGGCTCGTATAGTCCGATGAGCATTATGCTTAGTCTTCTTGCGTATGGCAAGCACGCAGCGCTGAACGAGGGCAATGCTGGCAACGCATACTGGTCCCCCGACAAGAAGGTGTTTTATCTGAGTGGCCGGCCGATTGTGATAGAGCGTTTCCGCGCAATGGCGCAGAGCATGGAAGCGGAGGTAGAGGACACGTTTTGGCAGATGTGCTGGGTTGATCGTATAGCTGACCGCTTTACGGTGGATCTGGCGCAGATTCAAGACGACGTTACATTTACGACTCGGGGCAGGTCGTTTGTTACTACCCCGGGTAACCGTCTGTTGGATGGGCTGGCTTGGATGCTTAAAAGGGCGCGGAGCACAGAGAGCGGCATGCGGCTACAGACGTCTAACGGCCGGTGGAGAAGTAAAAAGGTGCGGGAGTATCTACGGGAGGTAGATCGCTTCTTAGCGCTACTGCTAGGCTGTGTGCACATGGAATCGGGACAGCCGGCTCGAGGCTCTGAGATTATCACGATGCGGCACCGCAATGGGCTGCTACAGGACCGCAATGTTTTTGTTGTAGACGGTGCTGTTATGACCGTCGTGCGGTATCACAAGTTACAGTCTTAGTGGGACAAGCCGAAGGTGGTTCCGCGCTTTCTGCCGCCGCGATTAGGGCAGGTGATGGTGTTGTACTTGAGCTACTTGCAGCCGTTTCGAGAGTATCTTGTAGCAACTGTGCTTGGGGGCGGGTTGGACGACTACATCTGGAGCAATGAGCAAGGCGCATAGGGTACAGATCGACTTACGAAGGTGCTGCGGCGTGAGACAGGTAAGCGACTTGGCGTCGAGCTGAGTACGCTAGGCTACCGTCACACGGCTGTCGGAATCGGGCGGGTGAAGGTGGGGGAGTCGTTTGGCAAGGGGTATCAAGACGAGGTTGGCGAGATGGATAAAGCAGAGGTAGACGAGGAGGAGGAGGACTTGATTGAGCTGCAGAACTCGCGAACGACGGTTATGGGAGTAGGCAACTACAGCGTGTCGATTGATATCGTTAAGCATCTAAGCACGCGGTCTATTGATGCGTTCCGGGCGCTTAGTACCGCTTGGCACCGCTTTTTAGGTGTAGACGGACAGGCTAAAGCGCCCGAGGAGCGCCGACTGCAGCGGAAAAGGCCGATGCGAGAGAGTATCTCAGGGCTTCCGATGCTCCCGAAAGCAAAGGCTGTTCATGTAGAAGATGCGCGAGCTGCGGCTGTGCGTCGGGCGCTGCAGCAGGTGCTAGGGAAGCAGGACGTCGGGTTTCGCTTAATAGAGCAGGAGCAGGCTCTGTACGCAGTGCTGGACAAGACAACACCGCTTGTTGTTGTGCTTCCGACAGGAGGAGGCAAGAGCTTGCTGTTTACGCTGCCGGCATGCATAGAGGAGAGCGGGGTGACGGTCGTCGTTGTGCCGTACCGAGCGTTGATCGAGGACTTGGTGAGCCGGATTCGCAACTGTGGTATAGACTGCATAGAGTGGAAGCACGGCGAGAGCAACCCGGCGTCTGTAGTGGTTGTTAGCGCAGACGTAGCAGGCGATATTACGAGCAACGGCAACTTTCTAGGGTATGCTCGACTGATGAAGGACAAGGGGCTGCTGCAACGAGTTGTGGTGGACGAGTGTCATCTGCTCTTTACAGCACGGCACTGGCGGGCAAATCTGCTTAAGGTGAAGAACTTGCGACTGCTTGGATGTCCGATTGTGTTGTTAACGGCAACGCTGCCGCCGGTGCAGGAAGGGGAGCTCGAGGCAAGCATGCTGGTGCGCAACGCAACGTATATCCGGGCAAGCACAGCACGACCGAACGCGCGCTACTTTGTGTCGTGGTGTCAACGCAAGGCATTGGAGGACACGGCGGTGGTGGTATGCAAGCGATGGGCCGAAAAGCTAGAGCGGACAGGGCAGAAGGGGGTAGTGTACTGTCTGAGCAAGGCGCAGTGTGAGTGGATAGCGGGGGAGGTTGGCTGTGCGCACTATCACGCCGACGTAGAGGAGCGAGGAGAGCGGCTGCAGGAGTGGGTAGAGCAGGGAGGGCTAATTGTGGCTACGTCCGCGCTTGGGACAGAAGTGGACTATACGGGGATTGTGTACATCTTGCATGTAGGGATGCCGTGGAGCATGACGGATTTTGCTCAGGCAAGCGGGCGTGGAGGGCGAGGCGGAGAGACGTTTGACGTTGTGGTGATGATCGAACAGGGGGAGGTAGAGAAGAGAATCGAGCAGGAGAGCGGCGATATTGACGTGCAGGCAATGGGGGCGTTTTTGATTGGGAATGGGTGTCGGCGGGCGCTGATGAGCTCGTACTTGGATGGGCAAGGGATAGGGTGTAGAGAGATGGATGGGGTGTGTTGTGACCGGTGTGGGGAGGGGGAGGAGGTATGGTTAGAGGAGCACGAGCATTGGGCACGGGAATGGGCGGTAGTAGAGGAGACGTTTACGGAGTTGCGGGGTGGGTGTGCGATATGCTGGGTAGTTAGGCAGCAGTATGTAACAAAGGAAGAGGAGCAGTGGAAGAAGCACTGGGTGCTAGGGTGCACAGCGTGGGAGAGGGCGTCTAGTGCAGACGCGGATACGTTTCGGAAGAAGATTGTAGATCGGACGGTGAAGAATAACTGTCGGCGATGCTGGGTGAGTCAGAAGTACTGTGCAACGGGAGAGGGCATGGAGAATCGGTGTCAATGGCCGAATGTAGTGATACCGCTGGCATACGCAGCGCGGCTCACACGGCTTGGGATTCAGACGATAGGAGAGGCAGGGTTTAGGGAGACAGGAGACGATGCATATGCAGTGTGGCTAGGGAAGAGGCATAGAGAGGAGGTATGGGGGCAGGTGTTTACGAACGCGATGGTAGTAGGGATTCGACTTGTACTTAGCATAGTAGAGGGGGAGTAAGCATATCTAGAGAAAGGTAGCATAGCGTGTAACGTAGTGGGTTACGAGAGAACAAGAGGCATATACATGTACCCGGCTAACTGCTTGGGAGTTACAAGAAGAGAGAAAGAGAAGAGAGAAAGAGAAGAGAGAAAGAGATACTTCGCTAACTACTTAGGGTTTCTAGAAAGAAGTAGAAAAGAGTAGAGTTAAGGTAAAGAGAGATAGGAGAGAAAAAAGAATAAGTGTAGTAAAGACAGCGTTACAAGAAAGCAGAATAGAGAAAGTTAGAGCTAATAGAAAAGGTTAAAAGAGAGTTGTAGTACAAAAGAGACAAGTGTGTGAGAGAAACTAGTACTAGAAGAAAGAAGAAAAGGCAAACGTTATGTTATAAGGAATAGCGTTAGAAGAAACAGGTAGTTGGAGAAAGATAGAAGAAGAGAGAGACATAAAAAGAGAAGGTTAGTAGAAGGCGGAAGGTAAGAAAAGAGTAGAAAGAAAAGAGTAAAGAAAAAGAAAGAGTTAAAAGAAAAAGAAGAAGATAATTACAGAATATACTATAGAGTTGAAGAAGAGAGAGAAAGGATAGAAAAAGATCTAAGAATTTCAATAGCAAGTTAGAAGCGCGTAGTCTATCTTGCTCGAAGTAGAATAAGTATATTATAGAGAATTATAGAAGTAAAGAAGTAAGACTGTGTAAGAAGCAAAAAAAGAATAGAGAAGGAAAATAGAATCTCTACCCGGCTAAGCGCTTAGGTAATGCAGAGTAGAAGAGAAACAAGATATACTTAGGTAAGTGCTTAGATAGTACAGAAGGAGAGAAAGAGAAGAGAAGAAAGAGTTGCTACTTAGCTAAGCGCTTAGAAATAATAAGAAGAGTAAAAGAAAAGAGAAGAATAACTATATACGCGGCTAAGCGCTTAGGTAACGCAGGGTAGTAGAAGAAAAAACATGTACCCGGCTAAGCGGTTTTATGTTATTAAAGAGAAGTAGAAAAAGGTAATGTTAAGGTAGAGAGACATAGAATAGAAAGAGTAGAATAGAGAGAGATACGTTTACAAGAAAGAGTACGAGATATTCGTAGTACAGAAGAGATATTTAGAGAAAGAGGAAGAGCTACTAGAAGAAGAAGAGAAGGCAATTGTTTATTTAAAAGAAATAGCGGTAGAAGAGACAAATGATAAGAGAAGAAGAGAAAAGGTTATACGTAGTAGAAGATTTTAAGAAAGAGAAAAGAAATTGTATACAATAACAAGGGTTAAAAAGTAAGAGAGAGGTAGTAAGAATTAAGAAAAAAGTAGAGTTGTATAGAATTTGTACTTGTTGTATTTATAGCCGGGTTAGGGTTCTGGTACTTACGGCAAGGTTAGGGTTCTAGTATTTATAGCAGGGTTAGGGTTCTGGTATTTATAGCAGGGTTAGAGTTCTAGTACTTACGGCAGGGTTAGAGTAGACAAGTAAAAGGCGAAGAGGAAGAAAAGAGTAGCAGGCGAAGAGAAAGAGAAAAGACAGAGGTTAAAGAAGAAGAGAAAGACGATAAGGTGTACGATATAGTAGAGAAATAAGTAGATAAAGAAAGAAAAGATAGAAGCGGCTACAAGGTAGTAGTAGAATAGATAGCAAGCGTTTGTTAGGTGTATTTTGTAGAGATAGAGTAGGGTTTTTGTATACTATTACAAGCGAGTAGATAAAGACTAGATAAGATAAAAAAGAAGAAAGAAAAGAATGCAAGGTACAAGATTAGAGAAAGTAACTAGGGTATAAGTTTACAAGGTAATTTACTAGGTTAGAAGGTACATTTTAAGAGGTAGAGTAGAGTAGAACGGTAGTATAGAAGAATAGAGCAAAGGGTAGTAGACTAATAAGTAGATAGAAAAAGAGAGTAGGTAGCGAGCCCGTGGTACAGAAGAGGATAAGGGGTGGGCGGTGGGCCCGTGGTACAGAAGAAGACGGGGGGTGGGCGGTGGGCCCGTGGTACAGAAGAGGACAGAGAGTGGGAAGGAGGAAAGAGAAAGAAACAAGCGCTAACCGCTGACCGCTTTGTGTTTAGGGTTAGGGTTAGGGTTAGGGTTAGGGTTAGGGTTAGGGTTAGGGTTAGGGTTAGGGTTAGGGTTAGGGTTAGGGTTAGGGTTAGGGTTAGGGTTAGGGTTAGGGTTAGGGTTAGGGTTAGGGTTAGGTTTAGGG